>NC_047028.1:8435894-8468981 GCF_902652985.1 Pecten maximus | reverse complement strand
TGAAACAACATATCTCATTTCTTAATATTAGTACTGCAACTAGTTACATTTTCTTGATTTTTGTCGTGCGCGTTAAAAATATAACCTTAAACTCGTTATTTTCTGCTAGGCTTAGTAACCTTAGTGTAATACCAAAGACTAATAGTTTATATAATAACCCACCTACAAACTGACATTTTATATTATAACCCACCGGCAAACTTACATTTCATAAAATAAACCACCCAACACAACTACCACTTAATATAATAGCCAACCCAATCAAACTTACAGTTTATATAATAACTCAACCAATCAAACTTAGTTATATAATAACCCACCCAACACAACTGACATTTTATATAATAACCCACCCAACACAACTGACATTTTATATAAAAACCCACCCAACACAACTGACATTTTATATAAAAACCCACCCAACACAACTGACATTTTATATAATAACCCACCCAACACAACTGACACTTTATATAATAACCCATCCAATCAAACTTACAGTTTATATAATAACTCAACCAATCAAACTTAGTTATATAATAACCCATCCAATCAAACTTAGTTATATAATAACTCACCCAACACAACTGACAGTTTATATAATAACCCACCCAATCAAACTTAGTTATATAATAACCCATCCAATCAAACTTAGTTATATAATAACCCACCCAACACAACTGACATTTTATATAATAACCCACCCAACACAACTGACATTTTATATAATAACCCACCCAACACAACTGACATTTTATATAATAACCCACCCAACACAACTGACATTTTATATAATAACCCACCCAACACAACTGACATTTTATATAAAAACCCACCCAACACAACTGACATTTTATATAAAAACCCACCCAACACAACTGACATTTTATATAATAACCCACCCAACACAACTGACATTTTATATAATAACCCACCCAACACAACTGACACTTTATCTAATAACCCATCCAATCAAACTTACAGTTTATATAATAACTCAACCAATCAAACTTAGTTATATAATAACCCACCCAATCAAACTTAGTTATATAATAACCCACCCAATCAAACTTAGTTATATCATAACCCACCCAATCAAACTTAGTTATATAATAACCCACCCAATCAAACTTAGTTATATCATAACCCACCCAATCAAACTTAGTTTTACGTTTTATATAATAACCCACCAAACCAAACTGTATATAATAGCAAACCCAACACACAAAACCTGCAAAAGTCTACCCAGTACTTTACTTAACAAAACGAACCACAACATATCATAGGTTATTAGCAGAAAAGCCACTAGTACAGGAATCAACACGATTTTTAGAGGCAGCATTTTCTGTACAACGATGGGGTAAAAATGTCTTTCTCAGAAACAAATATTTGAAGTCTGGTTGCGGGAAGAAAAAATGAAACTGAAGTAAATATAGTCCCAAAATGAAATAAATATACCTATTTGGAACAGATAATTGGCAAAGCATTGTAATCATGTAATGGCATAGATATGTTTACTGTGACTAATATACCGTAACACGGTAAACTGTACGGGCCGTTTGTTCCTCGTCATTACAGTTTCTTTATATACACTTATCAAATGAAGGTATAAATCTTGTTCGCAACATTGGTGTAATTTGGGAATATTTTTGTATTTTAAAATCACAATCAACTTTATTTACAGCTAAACATGATATTTATTTTTCTCCTTTCAATGAGAAACATGCAATATTTCATACCTGAATATTATCAAGCATGCATTTTTGTCGAGAAAGTTAATGACCGAGTCTGTACACTACGTGGTTTTACCAACATTTATGTACCATTAAAATCAAAGGATTTTAAAAACGACAAAAATGTTTATATCAAAGGTAAAACAGGAGTCAGGTTCAATCTAAGATAGAACAGAAGTCGAAGAGAAAAAACCTGCGACATTTTTGCAAACACAATGCATCAGCTGTTGTTTTCTAATCAGCTTCTCGAACATTGGTACATGTACAGTGTCTTTGTTTAGTTTGGTAACAAACTATTTTAATTGCCATTGTAAACTCTGCTCCTCTCGTGGCCGACTTGTTTTCCTTTCAGGTCGAATTAATTGAAAATTGATCAAAACAGTTAACCTGGACATTGCCAAGTTCTATTCACTTTTTAGATATAGTAATGACATGTTGCTGAAATTACAGTAAAAGTAATGACCTTGAAATTAAAAAATAATACAAACCCGTCTAAATCACCTGTTTATCTGGAATACAGTCGCACAAGTGTGACGCTTTCAATTTCGCTAATCATATGTCGATAGTCATCCCCTTCTTCTCTTAGCTACACTAATAAAAATCACGATTGATTATGAGTTCGGGGGCTTGTATATATATCGGCTCTTGACGGAAAGACTGTCGGGGTTTCGAGCGTTGCAGGTTGGTAAAAAACATAAGAAGTACTGTTTTTCGTCGAGTGATATTCGTCGTGCGATACGAAGTAAGATGTGTTTGATGCTGGTTATTTTTATCTAACTGTTCCTGTCTCAGTACGCCGGTTCTCTCTTTAAGAACGTTACATTATCAAAACGTTAATTTACACGACGGGTGTCGTCGATGAAGTAGAAACCTTTGGTTCTCCTAGGAAATATGGCCATACCGTCCTTGTACCATAGCTGCTTACTGTATGTTTTAATTACTGATGTCTGCCCTCGTTTTATAACTGTCGGTGTTGAATTCTACTTATGATTATATATTTGTTGTTTGTATGTGGTCCTGACTAAATTTCTAAACTCCACGTGTGTTAAATATCGTGCTGATAGTAGAATTATAGTACAATGGGTTCTGCGTCCTATAATCACGATGATATTGCGATATAGGACCAATGACCGTGGAACGTGTGTATAGTTGGTCGACGATATACTTGTACGGCATTTTAATGTTTCGTCAATAAACTAAATAGATTATGTGTGAAAATTATTTTGTATATAAAATCCTAGCAAACAGCAAACATGTGTACAGTTACAAGTAGTCACGACATTAAAAAGTATGTTTATGTTCACGTCTGACTGACACGACCACAGCGCGAAGTCAATTACCGATATGTCCGTTGCAATAATTATCCCACCCGCTGAATATTTTATTAGGTTTCCCAGTTGTGCGGTACTGAGGTCGCAGACCTGGATTAGGGTACTGTAAGTTCACAACAGGATGTGAATTAAAGTTGCATAATCCTTCAAAGCTCCAAACACATATACAAATAACTTAAATATTGTTTAGTCATGCGCGACGTGTCAAAAGGTATTGATCAAATCGAGTCTTTGTAACGTTTTATTTACGGGCGTTTCGCTGTACTAGTCCTATATACCACGATCTTACGGACTCGGCAGGCGACACGTCTCCGACATAAATTTGTTATCAACCGGCGAGAATTAATTATCTTTTTTTCCCAAGTTTATCTATGCTACAAAATTGTATAAAGTGATAGACATCAATCTTCTTTTTAATCTAAAAATTACTTTTCTAAAAAAATAATCACTTTTTAATTGAATATTTGCTTAAAAAATCGATTTTATTGTGCTGATGGATAATGAGAAGATGCACTGGCACGTGACGAAAAAGTAAGCCGATATAAACAGCAACCCAACTGTTTATCTTATAATTCTATCTAACACACCCGTGAAATTATCCCAGGGGGAATCCGTGCTGCAATAATTGTACATTAGAGGTTTGGCGCATTTTTTTCAAATTGTCTAAAACTTAATAAAAACATGTTTAATGAATGTAGCAAGCATGACTCCTCTCGCTACAATAAATCAATTCAACACATTGGACGTACGATCTCTAGAAGACATTTTTGACAAACACAAATGTATTTTTTATCACGTTCAAGACAAATGATGAAAAAAAATATTTACACAAAATCAAGATACGTTATAACATAGGAAGCGACGACTGAAGAAAGTTGAAATTGGTCGAAAGACGTGTAAATCTGGATAGACAGGAGCAAATCGCCCATAATTCATAATTTTCAAGGTTGGACTCATAATGTTACGCGGAACAGAGAAATCGATGTCAATGTCAACTAATGACACTTAAAACTCAAAATTGCTGACATTCTTTTCAACCCTGGTCATCCTGAGGTCAGAGCTCACGAGAGTGGGCGTGTCAGGTCATGTTCCGGAGATCTAGGTACCGGATTATAACTAGTGTATGCTTCATATTTTTCAATGGGGTTCTCTTGAACGCCCACGCTAATTCTGTAGGAAAGGATACATTGCAGAGAAGGGTGGAGTGCGTCACTCAAAACATTGGTGTTGATCTCCATTTTCACGAATCATGGTTTAACGTTCCTTTAGAGAAGAACTTGATAGCTTCGTCAGAATTCTCCATTACATTTCAAATTAAATACATCACGAAATATGTTACTCTCGCACCGACATATATCGTACCTCTACAGTGAACGTTCAAACCGATGAAAATAAACTTTTTACATAGATATATAGCGTTATCAAGACTTATGTAGAGTGGAAATGGGTGTAGAGTACGTGTTCTGTAAACAGGGTAATCACTATTGACGTACAACAGTAAACAACCACCTCTGGTGTATTTTCGTTAAGTGTTTACATAACGCACTTTTAGAAAATATTATATTAATAAGCATGTAGAAGTTAATTGTATCGAGCACGAACTAGCTCATGAATATTTATAACCAGATAATTAGTTTGTTTAGGCCCTTTGTATCATTTGTACATTGACGTCACATCACACACATCTGGATTATGTCACGTCCTCAAACCTAACAGGCAAGGTAACAGAAATTTCCTAATGAGATAGTGATGTCGACCGGGAAATTTTCTGAGATCCTGAAATAAAAATACAGAGCTGATACATTCGCAGAGGATACATGTAGGTGGTACTGCAATATTGACGTTTGACTCCAAAACCTGCTATATTTTATGTCGACGGAGACAAATTCTATACAAATTGTAATTAATTGTGCTTTATTATTAAATTGTTTTAACTCATAGTGTCTCATAATCCTAATGTGGAATGGACGTCAGATTTATGTATTGTATGGAGAATGTGTTGTTTTTACACGAAATCTTATTTTACTATTTATATGTATTATGCGTCTGATGTGTGACACTTTAATAAAAATATTTGATCGATCGATTGATTGATTGATTGATTAGGTTACCAAAAAATATAAGGTGTGTCTAACTCTGTCTATCCAGTATGTAAGGGATATATAAGGTGCGTCACTCTGTCTATCCAGTATGTAAGAGACATTAGAAGGTAAGCATGCTGTATCATATCTGATATGTCACTCTCTTGTTACAGTTTTTTTAAAAGTAACATTTAGAAACGATTTGTGTGTTAAAACTTGTAATCTTACACCAGGCTAGCAAATAACACATCACCGATCTCTATACAACCACTGAAAAACAACTCTCGGAATTACAAATAACTGCGACTTTTTCCTTTCGTGTTTGTGACGTAAGTCTCTAACTTGACATGTTCGTTACACAATACGACCTCAGCAGGCTGTCCCTGTAAACAAGTAGTTGTGAATGGTAACATGTTGGTTAAATGGTAACGTTAACCTTACAGGTCATTATCACGTCTACACATCATAGACGGAGTGCCAATAAAACGTCTTTATTTTAAACTTATAAAACTGAGGTTTCTTCCGGGGATTCAGTGACTTACTCGACATTTTTATACTGGTGTATCGCTGTTTTCATTTATGATGGAAAACAAAACAAATGTATTATATTTAGGCAATTATATATGAAAAGCTTCATGCTTTCATAAATGATTACACAGACTTTCCTTAACAGTAAGTCATAAGCTGCATTTTTTTTCTATTATTATCTTTTTCACGTTTTTCATCAATACAGTGTACAGATAATATTAAAACATTCACACACTCACACATACGTATATGTACCTACATAATGTATATATCACATGTCCATATTAATCTACACTACATATATTCCAAAATTTTCATATATTTCTTCACACTAACAAAAATAGAAAACATATTGATATACGCATATCATTCAATACCACACAATCATGTAAACACCTTTCCTACAGCCCTTATTAACATTCAGGATAAACTACATTTGTATGTACCCTTCCAACCAACGCATATACGATGCAGTAATACTCTGTTTTTTGGAGAGTATACATAAACACACCACATGTATCAAAGGATATTTTAAAATATTTTGTTACCTACGTACACACATAAATCTCATAAACTACAATTTGACATGCTTATATCAGATCGTAATACGAAGAATACAATTAATTATTTGTGTGATCGGGTCGAGAACAAGATTGCAGCGATGTCAGACAGTTCAAAACTAAAAGAGAGTCTCCTTTGAATACGCCTGTAGAACATGGAATGTTTACAGCTACATGGTGACATGAGTGTGACTACCGCTGTACTGATATTATTAGAGACTGACCACTAACTTGAGATATATAGTGTTGTTATTCATTGAAAATTTACCATTTTATTTCCTATACCTGTGTGTCCCCATTATTTTTTTTTTTTTTTTTTTGTATTTACTTTCCTCAATAGAGGATAGGGGATAGAGGATAGGGGCCGCGGTGGCCGAGTGGTTAAGGTGTCCCGACACTTTATCACTAGCCCTCCACCTTTTGCGAGTTCGAAACCTACGTGGGGCAGTTGCCAGGTACTGACCGTAGGCCGGTGGTTTTTCTCCGGGTACTCCGGCTTTCCTCCACCTCGAAAACCTGGCACGTCCTTAAATGACCCTGGCTGTTAATAGGACGTTAAACAAAAACAAACCAAACCAAAAATCCTCAATAGATTTATCTTCTATCTTTGACTCACAATGGCTCCATTACAATTTCAAGATCTTGTATGAAATAACGTCAAAAGGTTACCATAATATGAAATATACCTCTAACAACTAAATTGTCAACAACAATATGTTTAAAACGCCTTTACAAAGGATACGTAAGTCAACAATCGTCAATAAAGTAATGAGTATTGTGACATTATCGAAACATCAAGCCAGGAAAGGTAAATGGACCAGGTTCGAATCACTTTCACACACTATCTTACACTTGTGGTTACAACTGACATGTTGAGAAAGGTCTACACATTGACTAGAGTCTACATAGTGAGGTCATAACTGGTGCGTGTGACATCTATGTAATGCAAACGGTACAGTATATAAAAAAAAAGTTTATACATTGAGTACAACAATGTATTGATAAACAATCGCTACAACTATAAATGTAATTAATCGCCCCACCTGTCAACCCCGTAAATATATGTTTATGATTTTCATTGAAGTGTCAAAGCTATTATATGGCAGAAATGCAATTTAAGTAAAAATACCACTCACATAATGATATGTATTAGATCAATATCCATAACGAATGTTATTTAATTAATGGTTTTTATATTGAGGACAAATTATGTGAACGTAAGAGCAGAAGCTTGTTTATTTGGGTTTAAATTCCGCGGAGCGAGTTTTATCAGTATTACTTAAGTTGGGTTTACACCCCTTTGAGCGAGTTTATCAGTATTACTTAAGTTGGGTTTCAACTCCTTGGAGCGAGTTTTATCAGAATTACTTAAGTTGGGTTTAAACCCCTTGGAGCGAGTTTTATCAGTATTACTTAAGTTGGGTTTAAACGCCTTGGAGCGAGTTTATCAGTATTACTTAAGTTGGGTTTAAACTCCTTGGAGCGAGTTTTATCAGAATTACTTAAGTTGGGTTTAAACCCCTTTGAGCGAGTTTATCAGTATTACTTAAGTTGGGTTTCAACTCCTTGGAGCGAGTTTTATCAGAATTACTTAAGTTGGGTTTAAACCCCTTGGAGCGAGTTTTATCAGTATTACTTAAGTTGGGTTTAAACGCCTTGGAGCGAGTTTATCAGTATTACTTAAGTTGGGTTTAAACTCCTTGGAGCGAGTTTTATCAGAATTACTTAAGTTGGGTTTAAACCCCTTGGAGCGAGTTTTATCAGTATTACTTAAGTTGGGTTTAAACGCCTTGGAGCGAGTTTTATCAACATTCCTTAACTTTGGTTTAACGGTAATTGGACATAGTATCTCCTATCCTGCACTTGTGAATAATTAAATATTTACAAACACAATACGTTTATGTTTGATAGGCAACTCAATGTATCGATCCTAATATATCTGTCCTGGTATTACGACTCGAAATGCAAACTATTACAGATACTTTATCATTACAATAGCTTACTTTGTTTTATTTCAGTGGCCTTGTCGTCGAGTGTTGACAATTCCAATCCGTTCAGAAGATACAGGCGTTCCACCGTGAGTTATATAACATTGTATTTATATTTCCTACAACCTGTATTAGTAAACTGAACGACTGTAGGGACTATCCGGGTATATATATACAGATATATCTTATTTATGCACTTTTTACTTCGTCATCCACTTTAATATTTCTTTAACATGACGGTGTATATGGATTTCGATCAGATAAGTGCCATTTTTATAACGTTATTTTAATGAAAACTTCCTTACAATTTCTCTGCCATTACTATTTGATTATCAACATGTTATTGGCCCATGTCTCCAACTATAAATCGTTCACAATTGATCAAAGTGTACATTTTAGTGTTATGAATATGTTTTGTAATTTACATATGTTAATTTTAATCATTTTAAATCCTAATTAAGTCTGCTGTTTTTAGTGTTATGAGCGTCTCGTTATCATCACAGCTCGGACATCATTGTTACATTTGATTGATTGAAATCTGGTTACATGGTGACCCCCTGTGAGAATATAGAGGGTCAGCAATATTTCTTAGGGGCAATATGGCGGCCCTTGTCTGTCATTTCCAAATTTAGGCAAATCAATTCTAAAATACGCATTCCTGAATATCCCCGAACGAGCATTTTCTTGAAATAGTTCAAAATATCCAAAATTATTTGTAAGAGTTACCTCTCCTATGCTGGTCGAAAGTAGTTGACTTCCCGATTAACATAACGTCAGGCGTTTTGGCGACTCAGGTCTTTGACAAATATGGCACGATTTCGGCGGACGATCCTAGGAGACATTGACGACAAAAGGAAGAAGATACAAATGAAGAAGATTCACGTAGAGAAAACGATGAACTGGAACAATTAATCTCCGAATTCGTCTGGTCAAAACGGGAGTTCTGAGAACTTCAGTAGATTAGTTGAAGCCCTATCGCATTTCTACCTGGAAGACTTATGGAAGAGGACAAAATATGCCCAGGGTGTATCAAAAGGGGATATAAAAAGGGTGCAATAAATTCGGTATATCGGTACTTACCTTATGGAGCCTTAATTGGCCAGTAAATCAATAGGGGTTTTCGGCCAGCATTCTACCGAACCTCCTAATATGGTTCCATAGTCGGTTAGTAGTAGTAAACCATATAACTAATATTCGATATCAGGTGTAGAAAGGATATGATACCACCATTTAACTATGGAAATTTCGCTTGGTGTTATACAATTCATTCACAACTATTTTACCTTGTTTCTTTAAGACTTGTGTTGGTTTAGCAGACATTGTCAAGTAACTTTGTATATATCTTATATTTCCAGAACTGTGACGCCAAGTTTAACCACATCAGCGATCACACTGCCTGTATAAGCGCGTCTTCCTCGGCGACATCTGCTGGTAAGTTCCACATTATCCCTACTGTACAACGTACGCAGGGAAGTCATGTCACATCTTCTGGTAAGTTACATATTATCCCTACTGTACAACGTACGCAGGGAAGTCATGTCACATCTTCTGGTAAGTTACATATTACCTACAGTACAACGTACGCAGGGAAGTCATGTCACATCTTCTGGTAAGTTACATATTACCTACAGTACAACGTACGCAGGGAAGTCATGTCACATCTTCTGGTAAGTTACATATTACCTACAGTACAACGTACGCAGGGAAGTCATGTCACATCTTCTGGTAAGTTCCATATTACCTACAGTACAACGTACACAGGGAAGTCATGTCACATCTTCTGGTAAGTTCCATATTACCTACAGTACAACATACGCAGGGAAGTCATGTGACATCTGCTGGTAAGTTACATATTACCTACAGTACAACATACGCAGGGAAGTCATGTCACATCTGCTGGTAAGTTACATATTACCTACAGTACAACATACGCAGGGAAGTCATGTCACATCTGCTGGTAAGTTCCATATTTTATCCCTACAGTACAACATACATTTGTACGCAGGGAAGTCATGTCACATGGTGCCGAATATATCAGGAACTCCTCCTCAGTAACTTCAAAAACCACCGTCCCCATGGTTTACGTCAATACAAATAAAGCATCGTATATAGGTAACTCTCATTCGCGGAACATCGAAAATCTGTCTTCAAGACGTCGTCTCTTTGTGACGCCACGAAACGCTAACTAGACGGCGCCATTTTGAAAAAACTGATTGAAGCAATTTTAGGGTTTTCTCCTGTTACCCGATGATCTCTGTACAAAAAGCTAAAGTCAAATGAGTATTTTGTAAGAAAGTATACTGAATATTTTGGAAATGCATGGGTGCATATTTAAATTCTCCTTGAAGTAGACTAACAACAAAAGGCTGTATCGGACAGCTCCTAAAATATTCGACCACGTCATTGCTAAATCTGTGTCAATACACGCTCTGCTTGACACCCATATTTAATCCGGGACTGAAATTGTGGATTTTGAATATGCCAATTGATTAAAAACTTAAAAGATATCAAAGAAGAGTGTTGAGGTTTTTCTTTTAATTTTATTAACTATACTGGTGTATTTACGTGGATTCACTAGAAATATGTTATTTTATAAACCACAGCTGCCGTAGTTACCAACATCGCAACACATCCCGACATTTATTTTCTTCGTACGGTATTTCAATGATTTGTTTGATGTAAACCTTTCATGTAAAGGATTGTACCTCAGTTTTACTACGTATACGGTAGTATGTCCGCAGTTGGCAACAATGGAGCGCTATCGCGCTAACCATAGAACATGTTCGTTACCAACTGCGGACATACTACCATATACGCAGTCAAAATGAGGCACAGTCCTTAAATCAAACACATCGAATCATTCCGAGATAACTAACTACTTCATGAAATCGTTTCTCTTTACGCCAGGTATCTCTGCAAACGACAAAACCTTTATAGTAGATCATCACAATGGTTACCGCCGTGACGTGTCACCGACTGCCACCAACATGAGGACAATGGTAATTTCGGTTAAATTCTATTGATACAAATTGCTTAAGATTGGCAGTGCCATTGACGATACCAGGGCAGATGTATGTAAATGAGTCGTTGAGTTAATTAGGGCCGTTCGTATTTCCTCTCTATGGAAAAGACACCTAAGGACGAAAGCTCACTTGATATCAAATAAACTTTGTAGAGTTTGATAACTGCCGATTATGTTAAAATCTATCAATCAGTCATCATGTGTGATCGTTAATGCGTGTAGTTTCTGATAAAATATCGGTACCTATTACTTTGATATATATGTATCTGTTTTTGTAGGGTAGTATGTAATACAGGTATTTATAAGCATTAGTGGTGATACCTGTCGTTGTCTTCACAGTCTTGGGATGATGAAGTGGCGATGATTGCACAGAAGTGGGCAGAGAACTGTCAGTTTGGACACGACGATAGCTACAGTCGGTATATCCCAGGTAATGGAGTGTCGAGAGCTGAGAACCAGAGTAGGGTATAGGGGTACAGTTGGTATATCTCAGGTAGTCTGGTGTCGAGAGGTGATAACCAGAGTAGGGTATAGGGGTACAGTTGGTATATCTCAGGTAGTCTGGTGTGGAGAGGTGATAACCAGAGTAGGGTATAGGGGTACAGTCGGTATATCCCAGGTAATGGAGTGTCGAGAGCTGAGAACCAGAGTAGGGTATAGGGGTACAGTCGGTATATCCCAGGTAATGGAGTGTCGAGAGCTGAGAACCAGAGTAGGGTATAGGGTACAGTTGGTATATCTCAGGTAGTCTGGTGTGGAGAGGTGATAACCAGAGTAGGGTATAGGGGTACAGTCGGTATATCCCAGGTAATGGAGTGTCGAGAGCTGAGAACCAGAGTAGGGTATAGGGTACAGTTGGTATATCTCAGGTAGTCTGGTGTGGAGAGGTGATAACCAGAGTAGGGTATAGGGGTACAGTTGGTATATCCCAGGTAATGGAGTGTCGAGAGCTGAGAACCAGAGTAGGGTATAGGGGTACAGTCGGTATATCCCAGGTAATGGAGTGTCGAGAGCTGAGAACCAGAGTAGGGTATAGGGGTACAGTTGGTATATCTCAGGTAGTCTGGTGTCGAGAGGTGATAACCAGAGTAGGGTATAGGGGTACAGTTGGTATATCCCAGGTAATGGAGTGTCGAGAGCTGAGAACCAGAGTAGGGTATAGGGGTACAGTCGGTATATCCCAGGTAATGGAGTGTCGAGAGCTGAGAACCAGAGTAGGGTATAGGGTACAGTTGGTATATCTCAGGTAGTCTGGTGTCGAGAGGTGAGAACCAGAGTAGGGTATAGGGTACAGTTGGTATATCTCAGGTAGTCTGGTGTCGAGAGCTGAGAACCAGAGTAGGGTATAGGGGTACAGTTGGTATATCTCAGGTAGTCTGGTGTCGAGAGGTGATAACCAGAGTAGGGTATAGGGTACAGTTGGTATATCTCAGGTAGTCTGGTGTCGAGAGGTGATAACCAGAGTAGGGTATAGGGGTACAGTTGGTATATCTCAGGTAGTCTGGTGTCGAGAGCTGAGAACCAGAGTAGGGTATAGGGGTACAGTTGGTATATCTCAGGTAGTCTGGTGTCGAGAGCTGAGAACCAGAGTAGGGTATAGGGGTACAGTTGGTATAGCTCAGGTAGTCTGGTGTGGAGAGGTGAGAACCAGAGTAGGGTATAGGGTATAGTTGGTATATCTCAGGTAGTCTAGTGTCGAGAGGTGATAACCAGAGTAGGGTATAGGGGTATAGTTGGTATATCTCAGGTAGTCTGGTGTCGAGAGGTGAGAACCAGAGTAGGGTATAGGGTACAGTTGGTATATCTCAGGTAGTCTGGTGTCGAGAGATGATAACCAGAGTAGGGTATAGGGTACAGTTGGTATATCTCAGGTAGTCTGGTGTCGAGAGGTGATAACCAGAGTAGGGTATAGGGTACAGTTGGTATATCTCAGGTAGTCTAGTGTCGAGAGATGAGAACCAGAGTAGGGTATAGGGGTACAGTTGGTATATCTCAGGTAGTCTGGTGTCGAGAGATGAGAACCAGAGTAGGGTATAGGGGTACAGTTGGTATATCTCAGGTAGTCTGGTGTCGAGAGGTGATAACCAGAGTAGGGTATAGGGGTACAGTTGGTATATCTCAGGTAGTCTGGTGTCGAGAGCTGAGAACCAGAGTAGGGTATAGGGTACAGTTGGTATATCTCAGGTAGTCTGGTGTCGAGAGATGATAACCAGTGTAGGGTATAGGGTACAGTTGGTATATCTCAGGTAGTCTGGTGTCGAGAGCTGAGAACCAGAGTAGGGTATAGGGTACAGTTGGTATATCTCAGGTAGTCTGGTGTGGAGAGGTGATAACCAGAGTAGGGTATAGGGTACAGTTGGTATATCTCAGGTAGTCTGGTGTGGAGAGGTGAGAACCAGAGTAGGGTATAGGGGTACAGTTGGTATATCTCAGGTAGTCTGGTGTCGAGAGGTGATAACCAGAGTAGGGTATAGGGGTACAGTTGGTATATCTCAGGTAGTCTGGTGTCGAGAGCTGAGAACCAGAGTAGGGTATAGGGGTACAGTTGGTATATCTCAGGTAGTCTGGTGTCGAGAGCTGAGAACCAGAGTAGGGTATAGGGGTACAGTTGGTATAGCTCAGGTAGTCTGGTGTCGAGAGGTGATAACCAGAGTAGGGTATAGGGGTACAGTTGGTATATCTCAGGTAGTCTGGTGTGGAGAGGTGAGAACCAGAGTAGGGTATAGGGTACAGTTGGTATATCTCAGGTAGTCTGGTGTCGAGAGGTGATAACCAGAGTAGGGTATAGGGTACAGTTGGTATATCTCAGGTAGTCTAGTGTCGAGAGATGAGAACCAGAGTAGGGTATAGGGGTACAGTTGGTATATCTCAGGTAGTCTGGTGTCGAGAGATGAGAACCAGAGTAGGGTATAGGGGTACAGTTGGTATATCTCAGGTAGCCTGGTGTGGAGAGCTGAGAACCAGAGTAGGGTATAGGGGTACAGTTGGTATATCTCAGGTAGTCTGGTGTCGAGAGGTGATAACCAGAGTAGGGTATAGGGGTACAGTTGGTATATCTCAGGTAGTCTGGTGTCGAGAGCTGAGAACCAGAGTAGGGTATAGGGGTATAGTTGGTATATCTCAGGTAGTCTGGTGTCGAGAGGTGATAACCAGAGTAGGGTATAGGGTACAGTTGGTATATCTCAGGTAGTCTGGTGTCGAGAGGTGAGAACCAGAGTAGGGTATAGGGTACAGTTGGTATATCTCAGGTAGTCTGGTGTCGAGAGCTGAGAACCAGAGTAGGGTATAGGGTACAGTTGGTATATCTCAGGTAGTCTGGTGTGGAGAGGTGATAACCAGAGTAGGGTATAGGGTACAGTTGGTATATCTCAGGTAGTCTGGTGTGGAGAGGTGAGAACCAGAGTAGGGTATAGGGGTACAGTTGGTATATCTCAGGTAGTCTGGTGTGGAGAGGTGAGAACCAGAGTAGGGTATAGGGGTACAGTTGGTATATCTCAGGTAGTCTGGTGTCGAGAGGTGATAACCAGAGTAGGGTATAGGGTACAGTTGGTATATCTCAGGTAGTCTAGTGTGGAGAGGTGAGAACCAGAGTAGGGTATAGGGTACAGTTGGTATATCTCAGGTAGTCTGGTGTCGAGAGGTGAGAACCAGAGTAGGGTATAGGGTACAGTTGGTATATCTCAGGTAGTCTGGTGTG
Source organism: Pecten maximus (assembly GCF_902652985.1). Classification (NCBI taxonomy): domain Eukaryota; kingdom Metazoa; phylum Mollusca; class Bivalvia; order Pectinida; family Pectinidae; genus Pecten; species Pecten maximus. The sequence goes on along the minus strand of NC_047028.1, from coordinate 8,454,041 downwards.
GAGAGGTGATAACCAGAGTAGGGTATAGGGTACAGTTGGTATATCTCAGGTAGTCTGGTGTGGAGAGGTGATAACCAGAGTAGGGTATAGGGTACAGTTGGTATATCTCAGGTAGTCTGGTGTCGAGAGCTGAGAACCAGAGTAGGGTATAGGGTACAGTTGGTATATCTCAATGGTCAAGTGTCGAGAGATGAGAACCAGAGTAGGGTATAGGGTACAGTTGGTATATCTCAGGTAGTCTGGTGTCGAGAACTGAGAACCAGAGTAGGGTATAGGGGTACAGTTGGTATATCTCAGGTAGTCTGGTGTCGAGAGGTGATAACCAGAGTAGGGTATAGGGGTACAGTTCGTATATCTCAGGTAGTCTGGTGTCGAGAGATGAGAACCAGAGTAGGGTATAGGGGTACAGTTGGTATATCTCATGTAGTCTGGTGTCGAGAGGTGATAACCAGAGTAGGGTATAGGGTACAGTTGGTATATCTCAGGTAGTCTGGTGTCGAGAGGTGAGAACCAGAGTAGGGTATAGGGTACAGTTGGTATATCTCAGGTAGTCTGGTGTCGAGAGCTGAGAACCAGAGTAGGGTATAGGGGTACAGTTGGTATATCTCAGGTAGTCTGGTGTCGAGAGGTGATAACCAGAGTAGGGTATAGGGGTACAGTTGGTATATCTCAGGTAGTCTGGTGTCGAGAGCTGAGAACCAGAGTAGGGTATAGGGGTACAGTTGGTATATCTCAGGTAGTCTGGTGTCGAGAGCTGAGAACCAGAGTAGGGTATAGGGGTACAGTTGGTATAGCTCAGGTAGTCTGGTGTCGAGAGGTGATAACCAGAGTAGGGTATAGGGGTACAGTTGGTATATCTCAGGTAGTCTGGTGTGGAGAGGTGAGAACCAGAGTAGGGTATAGGGTACAGTTGGTATATCTCAGGTAGTCTGGTGTCGAGAGGTGATAACCAGAGTAGGGTATAGGGTACAGTTGGTATATCTCAGGTAGTCTAGTGTCGAGAGATGAGAACCAGAGTAGGGTATAGGGGTACAGTTGGTATATCTCAGGTAGTCTGGTGTCGAGAGATGAGAACCAGAGTAGGGTATAGGGGTACAGTTGGTATATCTCAGGTAGCCTGGTGTGGAGAGCTGAGAACCAGAGTAGGGTATAGGGGTACAGTTGGTATATCTCAGGTAGTCTGGTGTCGAGAGGTGATAACCAGAGTAGGGTATAGGGGTACAGTTGGTATATCTCAGGTAGTCTGGTGTCGAGAGCTGAGAACCAGAGTAGGGTATAGGGGTATAGTTGGTATATCTCAGGTAGTCTGGTGTCGAGAGGTGATAACCAGAGTAGGGTATAGGGTACAGTTGGTATATCTCAGGTAGTCTGGTGTCGAGAGGTGAGAACCAGAGTAGGGTATAGGGTACAGTTGGTATATCTCAGGTAGTCTGGTGTCGAGAGCTGAGAACCAGAGTAGGGTATAGGGTACAGTTGGTATATCTCAGGTAGTCTGGTGTGGAGAGGTGATAACCAGAGTAGGGTATAGGGTACAGTTGGTATATCTCAGGTAGTCTGGTGTGGAGAGGTGAGAACCAGAGTAGGGTATAGGGGTACAGTTGGTATATCTCAGGTAGTCTGGTGTGGAGAGGTGAGAACCAGAGTAGGGTATAGGGGTACAGTTGGTATATCTCAGGTAGTCTGGTGTCGAGAGGTGATAACCAGAGTAGGGTATAGGGTACAGTTGGTATATCTCAGGTAGTCTAGTGTGGAGAGGTGAGAACCAGAGTAGGGTATAGGGTACAGTTGGTATATCTCAGGTAGTCTGGTGTCGAGAGGTGAGAACCAGAGTAGGGTATAGGGTACAGTTGGTATATCTCAGGTAGTCTGGTGTGGAGAGGTGATAACCAGAGTAGGGTATAGGGTACAGTTGGTATATCTCAGGTAGTCTGGTGTGGAGAGGTGATAACCAGAGTAGGGTATAGGGTACAGTTGGTATATCTCAGGTAGTCTGGTGTCGAGAGCTGAGAACCAGAGTAGGGTATAGGGTACAGTTGGTATATCTCAATGGTCAAGTGTCGAGAGATGAGAACCAGAGTAGGGTATAGGGTACAGTTGGTATATCTCAGGTAGTCTGGTGTCGAGAACTGAGAACCAGAGTAGGGTATAGGGGTACAGTTGGTATATCTCAGGTAGTCTGGTGTCGAGAGGTGATAACCAGAGTAGGGTATAGGGGTACAGTTCGTATATCTCAGGTAGTCTGGTGTCGAGAGATGAGAACCAGAGTAGGGTATAGGGGTACAGTTGGTATATCTCATGTAGTCTGGTGTCGAGAGGTGATAACCAGAGTAGGGTATAGGGTACAGTTGGTATATCTCAGGTAGTCTGGTGTCGAGAGGTGAGAACCAGAGTAGGGTATAGGGTACAGTTGGTATATCTCAGGTAGTCTGGTGTCGAGAGCTGAGAACCAGAGTAGGGTATAGGGGTACAGTTGGTATATCTCAGGTAGTCTGGTGTCGAGAGGTGAGAACCAGAGTAGGGTATAGGGTACAGTTGGTATATCTCAGGTAGTCTGGTGTGGAGAGGTGATAACCAGAGTAGGGTATAGGGTACAGTTGGTATATCTCAGGTAGTCTGGTGTGGAGAGGTGAGAACCAGAGTAGGGTATAGGGGTACAGTTGGTATATCTCAGGTAGTCTGGTGTCGAGAGGTGAGAACCAGAGTAGGGTATAGGGGTACAGTTGGTATATCTCAGGTAGTCTGGTGTCGAGAGGTGATAACCAGAGTAGGGTATAGGTGTATAGTTGGTATATCTCAGGTAGTCTGGTGTCGAGAGATGAGAACCAGAGTAGGGTATAGGGTACAGTTGGTATATCTCAGGTAGTCTGGTGTGGAGAGATGAGAACCAGAGTAGGGTATAGGGTACAGTTGGTATATCTCAGGTAGTCTGGTGTCGAGAGCTGAGAACCAGAGTAGGGTATAGGGTATAGTTGGTATATCTCAGGTAGTCTGGTGTCGAGAGGTGAGAACCAGAGTAGGGTATAGGGGTACAGTTGGTATATCTCAGGTAGTCTGGTGTCGAGAGGTGAGAACCAGAGTAGGGTATAGGGTATAGTTGGTATATCTCAGGTAGTCTGGTGTCGAGAGCTGAGAACCAGAGTAGGGTATAGGGTATAGTTGGTATATCTCAGGTAGTCTGGTGTCGAGAGGTGAGAACCAGAGTAGGGTATAGGGTATAGTTGGTATATCTCAGGTAGTCTGGTGTCGAGAGCTGAGAACCAGAGTAGGGTATAGGGTACAGTTGGTATATCTCAGGTAGTCTGGTGTCGAGAGCTGAGAACCAGAGTAGGGTATAGGGTACAGTTGGTATATCTCAATGGTCAAGTGTCGAGAGGTGATAACCAGAGTAGGGTATAGGGTACAGTTGGTATATCTCAGGTAGTCTGGTGTCGAGAGCTGAGAACCAGAGTAGGGTATAGGGTACAGTTGGTATATCTCAGGTAGTCTGGTGTCGAGAGCTGAGAACCAGAGTAGGGTATAGGGGTACAGTTGGTATATCTCAGGTAGTCTGGTGTGGAGAGACGAGAACCAGAGTAGGGTATAGGGTACAGTTGGTATATCTCAGGTAGTCTGGTGTGGAGAGACGAGAACCAGAGTAGGGTATAGGGTACAGTTGGTATATCTCAGGTAGTCTGGTGTGGAGAGCTGAGAACCAGAGTAGGGTATAGGGTACAGTTGGTATATCTCAGGTAGTCTGGTGTGGAGAGCTGAGAACCAGAGTAGGGTATAGGGTACAGTTGGTATATCTCAGGTAGTCTAGTGTCGAGAGATGAGAACCTGAGTAGGGTATAGGGTACAGTTGGTATATCTCAGGTAGTCTAGTGTCGAGAGATGATAACCAGTGTAGGGTATAGGGTACAGTTGGTATATCTCTATTAACATTTTAAATAAGCTGGTTTAGGAGAGGAGATTCTGTATGCCTATTCCGCCGCACGGACAAACATAAATTCAAATTACATTGTAGATTCTTCTAGTTTATCGGTAAAAAGATACAACAATCTCATTATAGTACATAATACAGAGCACCACATGTTCAGAATGATACATATGATTGCTTACAATATAAAACATATTGTATTGATGTAAAATTATCGTTGATTAGAAAGGACAAAATGTTATCAAACGTTTGTAACTTGTCATGATAAAAATGATTAATTCATTTTGGCACTATAGAGTTAGAACTGTTGCTATGAAAAATTTGAAACAAATTGTATATATTTCTGTTGCCCTTACAACCAGGATTACCGAGAACGTCCTTGTTATTGGTTCCGCTAGGAAGATATATGAAAATATGGAATAATAAAACACAATGTAAAGTAGCTAGAGTATGAAAAATTCATATGACTGTCATGCTTGGAATATTGTATACACAAACAAACAATTATTTTTACTGTGTCTGCTCAACCAACATTTGCCATAAGAAATCTCGTTCTCCTTTTGGTTGTCCTAGATGTTTTGACTGCGATTCTGAATGAACTCGGAATTCTAAGAATTAAAAGAAAATAACTTCATTTTGTGACACTTAAAGTTGTTTTAATTTCCAGTTAAACCAGGGCCAAGTTGTTCAAAAGGTGAATAGGCTAATCGTAGTTTAACAAAAATTTTAATATAAAGATAAAATCATTTCTGACTAAACTACAAAATCTGATGAAATTCTGTAGCACTCTTCAGTCTCGTCCTATCTGCTTATTCTAAGGAATATTGAGGATTTTCACTAATTAAATGACTAAGCGAATCACCTTTTGAACAACTTGGCCTAGACAATCAGGACGAGCAATAGTAGCCAAAGTTGCGCTGTATAAGGGCTGAGCGCTACATACGTATTGGCGGATCAGAATCATCACGTCATCATACGTACTTACTTATATACTTCTTGAAGTTTAAAATCAGTCTGAGTTTGGGAATTAGAGACACTGTGATCTTCCAGGACGCTTTACTGTGGGGCAGAACATAGCGATTGGTCAGACGTCATGGACAAACGCGATGGATGCCTGGCATAGCGAGGTGTCAGCCTTCACCTTGGGCGGGAGTAATGTCTTTTCTAATGTCGGACACTATACACAGGTAGGGTCGATTTAACATTCAATTCCTTCAATTATGCCTTTCTTTCAGTGACGTATATATGTAGTCGACTCCCTTTTTCTCAGTGACGTACATATGTAGTCGTCTCCCTTTTTCTCAGTGACGTATATATGTAGTCGACTCCCTTTCCTTCAGTGACGTATATATGTAGTCGACTCCCTGTCCTTCAGTGACGTATATATGTAGTCGACTCCATTTCCCTCAGTGACGTATATATGTAGTCGACTCCCTTTCCTTCAGTGACGTATATATGTAGTCGACTCCATTTCCCTCAGTGACGTACATATGTAGTCGTCTCCCTTTTTCTCAGTGACGTATATATGTAGTCGACTCCCTTTCCTTCAGTGACGTATATATGTAGTCGACTCCATTTCCCTCAGTGACGTATATATGGAGTCGACTCCCTTTCCTTCAGTGACGTATATATGTAGTCGACTCCCTTTTTCTCAGTGACGTACATATGTAGTCGTCTCCCTTTTTCTCAGTGACGTATATATGTAGTCGACTCCCTTTTTCTCAGTGACGTACATATGTAGTCGTCTCCCTTTTTCTCAGTGACGTATATATGTAGTCGACTCCCTTTTTCTCAGTGACGTATATATGAAGTCGACTCTAATTCCTTCAGTGACGTATATATGTAGTCGACTCCCTTTTTCTCAGTGACGTATATATGTAGTCGACTCCCTTTTCTTCAGTGACGTATATATGTAGTCGACTCCCTTTCCTTCAGTGACGTATATATGTAGTCGACTCCCTTTCCTTCAGTGACGTATATATGTAGTCGACTCTCTTTCCTTCAGTGACGTATATATGTAGTCGACTCCCTTTTCTTCAGTGACGTATATATGTAGTCGACTCCCTGTCCTTCAGTGACGTATATATGTAGTCGACTCCCTTTCCCTTAGTGACGTATATATGTAGTAGACTTCCTCTCCTTCAGTGACGTATATATGTAGTAGACTCCCTCTCCTTCAGTGACATATATATGTAGTCGACTCCCTTTCCCTCAGTGACGTATATATGTAGTCGACTCCCTCTCCTTCAGTGACGTATATATGTAGTCGACTCCCTCTCCTTCAGTGACGTATATATGTAGTCGACTCCCTTTCCTTCAGTGACGTATATATGTAGTCGACTCCCTTTCCTTCAGTGATGTATATATGTAGTCGACTCCCTTTCCTTCAGTGACGTATATATGTAGTCGACTCCCTCTCCTTCAGTGACGTATATATGTAGTCGACTCCCTTTCCTTCAGTGACGTATATATGTAGTCGACTCCCTTTCCTTCAGTGACGTATATATGTAGTCGACTCCCTCTCCTTCAGTGACGTATATATGTAGTCGACTCCCTCTCCTTCAGTGACGTATATATGTAGTCGACTCCCTTTCCTTAAGTGACGTATATATGTAGTCGTCTCCCTTTTTCTCAGTGACGTATATATGTAGTCGACTCCCTTTCCCTCAGTGACGTATATATGTAGTCGACTCCCTTTCCTTCAGTGACGTATATATGTAGTCGATTCCCTTTCCCTCAGTGACGTATATATGTAGTCGACTCCCTTTCCCTCAGTGACATATATATGTAGTCGACTCCCTTTCCCTCAGTGACGTATATATGTAGTCGACTCCCTTTCCTTCAGTGACGTATATATGTAGTCGACTCCCTGTCCTTCAGTAACGTATATATGTAGTCGATTCCCTTTCCCTCAGTGACGTATATATGTAGTCGACTCCCTTTCCTTCAGTGACGTATATATGTAGTCGACTCCCTTTCCTTCAGTGACGTATATATGTAGTCGACTCCCTCTCCTTCAGTGACGTATATATGTAGTCGACTCCCTCTCCTTCAGTGACGTATATATGTAGTCGACTCCCTTTCCTTAAGTGACGTATATATGTAGTCGTCTCCCTTTTCTCAGTGACGTATATATGTAGTCGACTCCCTTTCCCTCAGTGACGTATATATGTAGTCGACTACCTTTCCTTCAGTGACGTATATATGTAGTCGATTCCCTTTCCCTCAGTGACGTATATATGTAGTCGACTCCCTTTCCCTCAGTGACATATATATGTAGTCGACTCCCTTTCCCTCAGTGACGTATATATGTAGTCGACTCCCTTTCCTTCAGTGACGTATATATGTAGTCGACTCCCTGTCCTTCAGTAACGTATATATGTAGTCGATTCCCTTTCCCTCAGTGACGTATATATGTAGTCGACTCCCTTTCCCTCAGTGACGTACATATGTAGTCGACTCCCTTTCCTTCAGTGATGTATATATGTAGTCGACTCCCTCTCCTTCAGTGACGTATATATGTAGCCGACTCCCTCTCCTTCAGTGACGTATATATGTAGTCGACTCCCTTTCCTTAAGTGACGTATATATGTAGTCGACTCCCTTTCCTTCAGTGACGTATATATGTAGTCGACTCCCTTTCCTTCAGTGACGTATATATGTAGTCGACTCCCTTTCCTTAAGTGACGTATATATGTAGTCGACTCCCTTTCCTTCAGTGACGTATATATGTAGTCGACTCCCTTTCCTTCAGTGACGTATATATGTAGTCAACTCCCTTTCCCTCAGTGACGTATATATGTAGTCGACTCCCTTTCCCTCAGTGACGTACATATGTAGTCGACTCCATTTCCCTCAGTGACGTATATATGTAGTCGACTCCCTCTCCTTCAGTGACGTATATATGTAGTCGACTACCTTTCTTTCAGTGACGTATATATGTAGTCGACTCCCTTTCCATCAGTGACGTATATATGTAGTCGACTCCCTCTCCTTCAGTGACGTATATATGTAGTCGACTACCTTTCCCTCAGTGACGTATATATGTAGTAGACTCCCTCTCCTTCAGTGACGTATATATGTAGTCGACTCCCTTTCCTTCAGTGATGTATATATGTAGTCGACTCTGTTCCCTTCAGTGTTGTAGAGGTGTAGTTAACTCGTTCTCCCTCAGTAACGTGTTGATGAAGTCGACTCCAGTTCCTTCAGTTGTATATTTGCGCAGTAAAGCTATAAGCCGCGGGTATGTATGGCTAGACGATTAGGTTCGTAGATCATTAAATCGAGTCTGAATTGTCTCCTTTCGTTATTTGTGTAACTATGTATACATTATCAAGAAAACATCGATCTATTGTCAACCATGAATAATTCGAAGTCCCGCTGTTTCGAAGTTTTTCTGTTAGTCCCTTGAACTTCGAAACATCGAAGTTTGACTGTATATGTATTGCAAAGTAAACACTTGATGAACATATTAATACTTACTTATAATAGTGCTCTCGACATAAACTGTATGCTGTTAATAGCGTAAATGATATTCAAAATACAAATTATGTATCTGTACTATTCGTATGAAGGGAGATAACTTATGTAAAAACGTGACAGAAAATACTAGATTCTGTATTTTTTCTTGATTATTGTTGCTATCACTGAAAAATATATCTATAAAATATGTAACCGTTGAGTGATCGACATGTCTACTCACGATCGAGGAATGATTGGTACAAGTTTATAAATGATTTAGGCCTGTGTTCGGGACGGACAATGAAATTCTGGTTGATGACTGAAAAATATGTTTTAATGCGCGGTGTGATCCCGCTAATACATCTTATTGTGAAATACATGCTTATAAGACATGCTTGTTTTTGTTCGATAGATAGTGTGGGCTGAGACGTCAAAGTTAGGATGTGGCTTCGCTATCTGCTCCGGTTCGAGGTTCTATGTATGTAACTATTCACCAGCGTAAGTGTTACTTTTTATTACTATAGTTGACAATATATTCCAGCTTTCACCCAAACAAAATTTAGACAAATGTATTTCTAATAAAATAGATTATTGGTAAAAAAGCATAACATTTGAGAACTGAGATGTGCTTTATTATAACTATTATGCGGATAACACGAAAATACATTCATTATCACCACAAAAATCATTAAAACTTCAACAAAATTATTCCGTTTTTAATCTGTGTGGTTTCAAATAAATACTTTTTAAAAAATATTTTTAACACCTTGTCAACAGCTAAATACTGTAACAAGCAACAAGTCTTCAAAGACAATTAACCTCCGTATAAAAAAAGCGGAAAGATCTTAACTGATTTCCATGCGGAAGTATCAAACATGGCATACCCTGCTGTTATTTGTGTTTTTTGTTTGGCTTTGTCCGCCATTTGATTATACATTATGTATAGGTAACCATTCCTATCCCGATGACGTATACATAAGAATCACAATGCTTTATCAAAGAAACATCACAAAGATGAACGCCCCAGTATTTTGTCCTTTATGACCTGTAGAAAGCTAAGCTACAATTTTGTAAAGTACGAAATGATTAAAAAAGATTTTGCTGTTTTTCAGTGGAAATCTTGACTACAACAATCCATACATTGCCGGAACCTCTTGTTCCGCCTGCCCCTCTTCATGTAACAGCAATCAATGTGGTATGTTATATTTTTCATTGAAATTTAACCGAAATATAAAGTATATTGTGTCAGTTTTTTTGTTTTTATTTTGCGATACGATATATTTTTCTGTTTACTTTCAAATCGTTGATCGCGGCGAAAATTGATCGATACGGCTTCAATTGTTCACAGCTCTTGCAGTCAATCTAATGTGCTAATCACTTCTTTTCTTTCTTAGTGACTTCCTTAATCCTTATGTCTTCCTTGACACTGCCTTGCATTTGGCCTTTTGTTGAGTGTTCCCCCTGTGAGGAAGGCATTTGGCTCTGTTCCTTGACTAAGACATAGCATAGTCTCTTAAAATGGTAGTTCTTAACGCTAAGCAGAGCGGAACGCCTGGTCTACCCGTTGTTAGTATAAAGTGAAGGAGTTTGTTGTCATGCTTTGTATCGTCGATAATATACTTCAGTGTGGAAGTATAAGTTCAACACTATTATGAGGAGACTTGTCATTAACGCAGAGGCCGTCCTTTAAACTACAAACCCTTTAAGTCATACCTCTTCCGGTAGTGTGCCAACTCACTCGGCCATATTATATCGCCAACTTTTGAGTTGAAGTCAAACAGAAATAAAACATGTCTCGACAAGAGGACAGAATCCAGAACGTGTCCCACACAGGTTAGCGCTAAACTTAGCGGCTAAAATCAAAACAAAATGTATACAAGATATTATGAATGTAAAGAAGGAAGAGAAACGACAATAATGATTTGGTTTCCTACATATGTATTACTAATGGTGTATACGGATAGCAGGTGGTATTCTTACCGGTCATCCTACCTCCTACCTGGAGGGAGTCTTTTACCTTCTTGTTTGTGAAGTACAGTATCAGCTACATTTTTGTTTGGGCAGATTGTGCCGGAAAGGTGTGCCTTAATCAAGCAGCCATGGACGTTGACACCTGTGGGTGTACCTGTCACAAACCATACCTTGTTGGAAGCGACTGCGCACGTAAGTTAGTTAATCATTTACTTAGTTGATCAGTTTGTTGTTTAGTTAGTCAGTTACTTAGTAAGTTATGGGTTCCTAACGGCCCATCAACACTATAAGGGACATAAGGGCCAAATACTGTTGATTAGAATGGGCAAAAACATCAAACAAACTAACCATTCATAAGATACAATTAGCAGCTCTTATGGAGGTTGGTAATAGCACAAAGCATTTATCTTTGGGTGACGTATAAAAGTATATATCATCCTATTCTTGTTTCAAATCGATCATCAATGCCCTCTCATATGTTTAGTGAAACATTCGTATGAAAGCGATCAATAAATAAATTCATAATTGATTGGTATTTTTCTGATAACTATTTATGGTACTTTTAGTAGTAGTAAACATGCTGTACTAAATACAATATCTCATCTTGATTATTTCAAATTATCCGCAATGCATTTTTTATTCGAGAGAATAAACATTTAATGTTGGTCATTACAGTGAACTGTACTGGGTTGACGTCAGACCCTGCCGGCTGTAACTCGGGTCAGTTCATAACGTCTAAATGTCCAGTCTATTCAAACCTACCGTCGGACTGCCCTCTGATGTGTCAGACCTGTCCACGTAAGTATACAGTCCAGATTATCTTTGAAATTTGTAATTATATATAGCCTAAACTACAATGTTATCACCATACGTATATAGTTGTGTTTATCATTTTAAACCCCCTCGAACTATAGGATCGTTATTTATATGTGTGTAACCTGTAATTGTGATTTTATGGTAGTTAACAAACAAAGAAAACATTTCAGGATCATTAAGGAAATTTAATTCAAATTACATTTTTGAAATATCCTCACAGTTCATTACAGTTAATTGGTATAGCCGTTATGGTTATAACTTGAGAACGGTTTAATAATGCAGGTAATTTGTCAGGTGTTCCGAAACGACGAAGGACATGCTGTTTGAATAAATAGGATTATAATTGTATCACGTATACACCAAATTAGCGTCATGTATACGTAACTTCCTGAAATATTCAACATGGTGCTAGGAATGGGATGAAGGTTTGGCTTTTAGTATTCCTATTCGTGTCGCTAATAAATAACAAATTTCAACAAAAAAAACTGTCTTTAACATGTTTCATGCAATTGTTTTATAATTGAAATTCATCGATCTGTGTAATCTCATAAAATCTAGGAAACGTCAATTATACATAAAGTTGAACAACGCTGTTGTATCAGAAATATTCAACAAGAAGTTATTTATTTGTTACTCCCAAGCTTAACTATATAAGCGTTTACAATGATTGTGAGATTATTATTGATGTAAATTCCTCCACTGGGTAAGTGTGATAACGTCTGATGATATGAACGTAAGAGGATATTATTTAGAATTTAGAGGATAAGAAGAAGACGATTTTACAGTATAAACCTTGTCTATATTTTATATGTATCCTGAATAAATATCTGTATGTGTAACTATCGAACGACATGTTTATTTGCATGTTATGACCTGGTACATCATTATCACGTTTCTTCTCTTTCTTCAGTTGTGTTTTGGTACCATACCCTCAAGGATGCTATCACAATTGCGTATCTGTACCCCCAAGGTTTCTATCAGATTGCTTGTGGGGACGCAGACAGTGACCAATACCTTAACCATGCATTCTCGCATACGAAAGACGAATGTTTTTCTACTACTCTATTTAGTCTAAAAACAATCATTTAACTCGCGACATGAAAATTTACACCTGTGTCAATTATCTCTTCAATTCACGCGAATTCTCATATTTGCGATTGTGTGAAGATAAGTTCTGCAAAGTTGGCAAAGTTCGAAGGATCTCTATATATTCGCGACCATCAAATATTTCACGAAATTATGTCATAAAATTAATTACCATCATTCATAAGCGTGTGTGTATTTATAAACGAACAAATGCAATGAAGATACTTAAGTACTGGTGTTAAGCGAAAATTAATTCCTTGTTCTAATTCCGACCGGGGGAACTGTGAAATAGTGTCCCTACAAACACTTATGTAAAGATCTGTAGTTTTGTGAAATTTCAAATAATCCCTATCCAAACGAAGTACTGGTGTTTTTGCCTTTCTACGGATTTCCGACGGAACAAGAATATCAAATATCAAACAAAGAGATGCTTCGTACTTCGTGCTACGTACACAAAATCAAGCATGTCTCCGAATAGAAGTACAGTGTACATAAACTAGGTTGCACACCCGCAAAAAGAATATTTGAAATTAATTCAAAGCAAACAAAACACACGAAAATCGACCAAATTGCTATTTCAGATGGGGACAGTACAGGTGGATCCATGACCTCCACAACATCTAGTACCACGACTACCCCAACTACCACTACGACTACCCCAACTACCACTACGACTACCCAAACTACCACGACCTCTAGCACGTCGAGTTCCCAATCATCCTCCGCTACTACTACACAGAGTAAATACAAACACGAATAAATAGACAAAAGCACTGCTTCATATATACTTCACCTATATAGCCAGAAATATAACACGTCTTGTAGTCGTTTGGTAGTTCTTCCCGTCATCTTAATCAACCATTTGATCAACTCTAGCTGTCACGTGACCATTTCTACACTGTAGCTTTCACTTAAACAATTTAAGCTTTCGCGTGATCATTTCTATCTTTCACGTGATCAGTTTTACATAAGCAGTCACGTGATTAGTTCTAGCTTTCCTTTTCACAGAACAGGCTAGTAGGGGAATGGTGTGTCCCTGGTACTACATACTAAGTCGTGTAGTTCTGATTTTGTACATATACTGATCTGTAGATATCTTGCCAGGTTTTCTCTCTACCTAAATGATCTAGGTTCATCAATTGATGCATTCGCCGTTCTGTGTCTTGTTGACGCCCGTTTATATGAGCAGAGCAAGCTTTATTTCTCTGATTCTGGTTGCTTTCCGAGCCCAGTCATCCATGAACCTTTAGAGAAGGAACCAATCCAAGCTGTCTTATCTATATGTTAGTTGATGTAAAGCATAGGATTTCCCGTAAATATCTCGCTTGCACTTTGTGTCGTAACGTGCGTCAACGTCATGTTGAATGTCAGCGTATTACGTTTGTTTCCTTCCTCTTGTTGCTTCTTGGCTATTTTAAAAGTGTTATAGGTATGTCCAGCAGTCTCGTGACTAGTTGACTATGTATCGTAGTATTAGATTGGTTTGTCTTTGTCTCCGGACTAGAACCTCTTACTTTAATTGCATGTAATCTAAAGTCGTACTAACACAACTAACTCAATTCTAGATCGCTAGCGTCACAGTCAAGCGTTAATAACTGCGACACCCTTATTGGCTTTATGTACGTGCGACATGCTTGTTTTTACCGCCACTGTTATACAGATATACCAGGTAAGTGCATAATTCACTGTTAGCGAGGCCACCAGAGCTCTAAAATAAATGTATATTCAATGCAATATATTAACATTTCGTGTATGATATGCATGTATTAATACCAGGTATGTTTTTTGGTCCCCTACCGATACAATCGGGTGCTAGGGGGTCTATAAGTGTCCTGTTCGTCAACTTGTACGTATGTACGGCAAAGATTGCCAGCGCTCTGGCCGCTTCGTTCTCTGATGGACTTTTATCAAACTTCACACAATGATAAAACAGGATAATATCTCGGAGAAGTTCGGGTTTAAGGTTTTTGGGTTCAAGATCAATATCAATGCTTTTACTTTTAGCAGGAGTCGGTAGGGCCATTAATTGCTTTAGCAATACCCATTATACTTGTTATTTTATGCATTTATGGCCCTGGATGCAGGGTAATATGTAGGTTTGTTTACCCGAAGGTATCATATTTCCCGAGAGCTTGAGGGTAAACAAACCTTCATATTACCCTGCATCAAGGGCCATAAATAGGGGCACGCGGTCCAGGGAGATATGAAGTTTTATTTCCCTTGCTCACGCGGCTCAGGGAGATAAGGTGTTTTATTTACCGGCCACGTGATGCGTTTTGACTAATCACAGGCACTGTTATAAATATGAGGTATAATAATAGGTTTTGTCGTTTCTTTTATATCAAAACAAACCTTTATCGTGTAAAAAAGGCCTTGATTAGGCATAAATGTTAACACATTATTCAAAGACCATAGATACATCCACATAACGTAAACATCCATATAACGAAAACATACATATAACGAAAACATACATATAACGAAAACGTCCATATAACGAAAACGCCCATATAACGTAAACGTCCACATAATGTAAACATCCATATAACGCAAATGTCCATATAACGTAAAACGTCCATATAACGCAAATGTCCATATAACTTAAACATCAATATAACGCAAATGTCCATATAACTTAAACATCCATATAACATAATCATTCTATAAACGCAAACGTCCATATAACGTAGATATTCATAAAATGTAAACGTCCATGCATCGTAAACATCCACATAACATAGACATCCACATAACGTAAACCTTCCGCGTAACTTACACTTCCGTAATAATTACATCTTTACCTTGTTCAGCTTAGTAAACTCTGACTGCGAATAAATGAGCACTTATACGCAGTGAAAAAAGGCTCAGTGGATTAATAAGCGCGGGAATCGGTAACATAATAAGAACGTTGTCTATTTGTGACGTTACCGGAACGTTAGCTAGACGGCGCCATTTTGATAGGACTAATCAACGCAATTTTAGCCTTTTCTCCTGTTACCCGATGATCGCGGCACAAAAAGCTAAGTCAGGTGAGTATTTTGTCAAAATCTAAACTTAATATTCCGGAAATGGGTGCATATTTAACTTCTCTTAGAGGTAAGCTAGCAACAAATGGCTGAAGCGTACAGTTCCTATAGAACATTTAACCACGTCACTACTAAATCTGTGTCAATACACGCTGTGCTTGACAACCATAGTTAATCTGCGATGGAATTTGTGGATTGTGAATATATCAATCAATTAAAAACGTAAAGGGTATTAAACAAAAATGTTGAGTTGTGTCTTTTAATTTTGTTAACAATACTGGTGTCTTTACGTAGATTTAATGGGACTATATTGTCTTAGTTACCACGGCTGCCGTAGTGACCATCGTCGCAGCACACCCTGAAATGTATTTTCTTCGAACTGTATCTAAACGATTTGTTTGTTGTAGAAATATGGATTGTACCTCATTTTGATTGCCTCTACGGTAGTATGCTGCAGTTGGTAACAAACATTTCACATGACCCTATGGCGCTAACCCGCTAACAACAGGAAATGTGCGTTGCCAACTGCGGGCATACTACCGTATACGCAGTCAAAATGAGGTACAATCCTTAAATAATCCATAAACGTACACGTTCCGCATAACTTAAACGTCCATATCATGTAAACGTCCAAATAACTTAAGCGTTCAAATAACTTAAACGTCCCCATAACGTAAACGTCCCAATAACTTTAACGTTCGGTTTCAATATATGTGGACAAATTTGAACGGAATACCGAGAACTTCTTGGTAAGAAGTTTCTACCATTAAAAATAGCATTCGTTACAAGATCGACAACTCTACACCTACAACAACTGATTCTTTTTTATTCTTATTCTAACGTGCATGCGATTAAAACAACGTTAAAAGTATATGTAACTTAACGGTAATGAACATAATATTTAATTCTAAATAACAAAAACGATCACATAAAACGAATTGGTTGAATTTTGATAATTTTTATGCTAGTTGAAAAGTTCTTTGCATCTACAGAAGTAGTTTCAATATATCACGGTATTGATGGAAACTTTAATATAGTTATGAAAATTATATGTTCAGACATGCTTTATTGTCATCTTGTAATTAACCAATATTTGCATATTACTTAGTCTTTGTCATTCTATTGTGATACAAAACTGCATAAATCTTTCAATTTGTCTTGACACAGTATATTTTGTTGCTTAGATGGAGACTCGACAGGCGAGAACGGCGCCTCACGGATCCTCTTTGACGTCATCCTTGTTATTGGAGCTGGTATACTACACTTCCTGCTATAAGCTGTATGACACCTGGAAGATCGTTAGGACAACGGGAGGTGTATAGAACGGAACTGGGTTTATATATAACAGAACGTGGGTTATACAAAATAGATGGATTTAAAGAACTTGTAGGGCGAAAGTTGAATATCAATATTGACAGTTCAAGTAAGGAACGTTTAACATACATGTATGTATATGATTTTATAACAATATGTTTTGTAAGCGTTTTAGTATCATTTCATTTGTCTTTGCAATATAGATTTATTTAAAGTGGCATTTCGGAGCACACACACCCCTCCACACACACACCACACACATGTTAGACATATAATACACATATTATTATATTTTGAAATGCTAAGGTTGTCGGTCTTTTGTACTCAAAATCAGCTTTAACAACTTATTAACTAATTCATATAAGTTATCTCCCTTTAGTCAGTTGGTGGTGAAGTCGTCAAACTGAATTATAAAACATAAGCTGGTGTACAACGGTGTTATGTATAGAGAAATCGTAGTGCAATCAAATCAACCTTTGGAATGCTTAAGACCATCATAAATGCCCTTTTTGCCTTACAGAGTTAATATATATATATATATGTATACAAGACGTTTATATTTGAAAATATATACATTGTAGTATTGACAATCGCGTATTTGTTCGTTTTCCTGTCACATGTATACCGGTAATGTTGTCTTTCACATACATACATTTTATATATCATCTGTATCGCTCAACTTCCATGTCTATGTAGAAGTGAATACGTAGGTTTAGTTTTATGTGATAAAAACGTCATTAAAAACATCTTGTTGCAGAAGAAAACTCAAACAAATAATATTGAGGTTGTTTATGTTGATACAGCTTTATATAACACATTCCGTTGTATGGTAACAATATATAACCACTACTTTAAAATTCTTGTCATATGTATGTGTATTAATTACGTTTTAATTTAGATTTTATTGTCGTTGTAAATACAGTTAAGTTGGTACACTATTAGGAAATATAGACACATACAATGTATATTAGAAGTATACAATGTACATTGTACTTTATAATGCGGTTGATCTGATAAACGATCCGCTCAAGCATATTGAGTGCAGACTGACGATGAAAGTGTTAGCCACAAAATTTCGTTTCAACAGAGAAGAATAACAATCTGCACGCATTATTCTTTCGAACTAAATATTCTTGATATTATCAGGCACTGCATATGCTGAACGTTATATTATCTTTTTTTCAAGAAAGGCTGATTTTTTAAACAATGCTGATTTTAATGATGCGCCTGTTTTAGGTCTGTTTGTTTTCGAGGTTTTAGGGTACATTGTGTCATATTTATCGTACATTGTTAATAGATTTGAATGCTGCGTGACATTACACATTTTGTCTGTAGTACCTTTATGATGAATCTGATGAATTGTCTATTGTAAACAGAAAAGTCGTTTATCTTAATTCTAGAGAATATGTATATACCATTGTATTCAGTCAAACACATACAACCTGAAAAAAATCCCCCTTTACAGTTTTATCAGATTTTAATATTCAAGAAATTAACAAAATATGTTCGCTTTATTAATGTTAAACCTAATACTGTGAAGGGCCAAGTTCTTTAAAT
>NC_047028.1:8410408-8435394 GCF_902652985.1 Pecten maximus | reverse complement strand
TGTTAATTAAAATATATCCCACACTAACCAATTCAGTTGGATTTCCAAAATACATTTAGATAGCACTCTTCAGTTAGCTTTCGAAATGAGATAAAATATAGTCTCCAGATATATATGCGAAATAAACTCTATAATAACATTACGTTCAGATATACCTAGATAGACACAAAGGAGTCGTATTTAATAGATTAACATCTTGATTGGCCAACAAAAAGTAATTTTCTGAAATTGTTCCAATTAAA
Source organism: Pecten maximus (assembly GCF_902652985.1). NCBI lineage: Eukaryota > Metazoa > Mollusca > Bivalvia > Pectinida > Pectinidae > Pecten > Pecten maximus. The sequence goes on along the minus strand of NC_047028.1, from coordinate 8,435,152 downwards.
ATCAAACTTCACACACTCCTCCCTTCTCAAGTGTCCGTATATAGTTAACGATACGGTTACATTAAATATACATTTTCCACACTCCTTAACATGTGTTCCATTGGGTAACTCCTTCCGCTTTGATAACATTTTCTCATGATTAAGTTCTAGGGACACTTTACACACTGCTGTCTCATTAGAACTGTCTAAGGTCAATGTCGCCACTACTGACAGTGACGAAACGTTCCCTGGAAGACGAGTTGACGGGGGATAAGTATCAGGGATACCTTATTTTGTTATTCATATCCAACATTACCATTTTGTATGCGTGTTCCTGTCTGACATTACTAAAGAAAGGATATATTTTGAATGTCAGTGGATAATGATATACAAATGCATTAACAAACATCAAATTTTTGTTTAGATATGAAAACGACTTTACACATTATGATGTATTCCTGGTGTTTATGTGTGTATGTCCAGTGTTAATCAGTCAAGTATAGCAGGTTATTAATTAAACTTTGCAAACTAATGTTAGACAGCTATTTGTTATTATTTCATGTCTTAGCCGGGTGACATTTTTATGTTTTTTTTTTCATTTTTGTGTCTTACTACTAATCTTCTCATTTAAACAAAATGAAAATGATCATTAAAAATACCTCCTCAATGACCGCATTGTTGTCCGAAAGGTAGAGAGCAAGACGTTATCGGAAGAACTTGGAGCTGCATTGAAGGGAAAATGTTCCGTTGATTGATGTAGAACACATTGTGTAAGGTTAGCGGGGTCCTCTGATAGGGCGGTTCATTTTTTATTTCCTAATATCTGAATTTGTCAGAACATATCTTACAGATCTTGACTATATCCCCCTTTCTCTCGGGACATAGATATTTGTCAATAAAAACAGTATGAACACGGACTATATTCCCCTTTCTCTTAGCACATGGATATTTGTCAGGTAAATATAGGAATAGACACACCAGTCAAATATAGGAATGGACACACCAGGTTAATATAGGAATGGACACACCAGGTTAATATAGGAATGGACACACCAGTTAAATATAGGAATGGACACACCAGGTTAATATAGGAATGGACACATTAGTTAATATAGGAATGGACACATCAGGTTAATATAGGAATTTATTGTATACTTAGTAATAAATACAGGTTTTTTTTGCATATGCATTATGGCGCCAAATCTCCCGATCCGTAATCCTTACCCATGCATTATTGATTCAGTAATGCACCACAAACCCTGTATTGGCCCTCTTCGCGAAACAGCTCTAAATTTTGCGTCTCATCAAACTATTCGGGTCTCTCGGGTTTTGACGTAGGTGCTGTGTTGTCAGCGAAACCAAAACAAACAACATGGCGTCGAGTAGACGAAGGAATGAGGATATGGGAGAGAAGATTTTAAATTCGCTTGCAGCACGAATTGCAGAGCTAGAATATCTCGCCGAGAAGGAACACATGGTAACCGAGGAAATTGATAACTTAAACTTTACAATAGGAGAGGTCGTACAAGCCGATGTTAACCAATCGTTCCATGATGAAGCGGGACTGGCAGACGACATCACGGAATTCATATATAGAAACACCTTTGGAAAGGAACTTATTTAGAAATCATTATAAATTTGACAGATATGAACTTCATAAAGACTTAAAAAACTTCAATATTATAAAGTGTTTATAATTCAATACATTAAAAATTTGAATCTGATTTTTCTTGTCAAGTTATAATTGTTGTTTTGATTAATTTTCTGTGATTTATTACTAAGAATACAATAAATTGATTAAATATAGAAATGGACACACCAGTTAAATATAGGAATGGACATATTAGTTAAATACAGAAATGGACACATTAGTTAAATATAGGAATGGACACATTAGTTAAATATAGAAATGGACACATTAGTTAAATATCGGGACGGAGACGTTTTGTGAGCAAAGAATGCCAATCGTTTTCAAATACAAGAGTATGTGAAAATGGTGTCTACAGACGATAAGGCACCAGAATGATAATTTGTATTCTTAAATGTAATAATTTGGACAAATAAACGTGCCACCTACCCTGTAACTCAAGCGGGATCAGAGAGCAGTATACCCCGTGTCAGCGGGGAGAACAATAGTCGTCCTCACGTAATGAACATTGGAGTGAATATTTGTTTTGTTTTTGTATTGTTTTACGGCTCATCGACAGTTGGAGTCATTTAGAGTCAAACAACAAATACACCAAACTAGACGATATATATCAAAGTAATAAAATAAATGGTTTAAAATCTTATCAGTTCATCAAGATAATCAAAATATTAAGTAATGGCTGTAAACGAATAAGATGTCAGCGATCATATCTTGTGGTACAGGACAGATATTCTGAGAGAGTAAAGTGATCCAAATGTGTTGACAGAACTTAACTAACTTCAAGACATGTGTTCATTGACCTTTGGTATGTAGCTATTACGTTATTTTGTTGTTCACGAGGCGTCCATCCTGCATTGAACAGGTGTTTCACCACTTGATATATCCTGTTATCGTTAGGTGTGACAAAAGCCACAGTAACGGCTCATATCGGCGTCGATCTAAATGTATAATAACAGTTGTATTGGAATTTTATTTGAAACACAGTCCCATTCGCGCTTTCTTCTGAAATATTCGCATTTTAGTCCACTCCTGAGAGACCGGGTGGGGCGCCCTACCTACATGTACTTCACTGGTGATAATTACCATCGGGGAGAGTTTTGTCCACTGTACAAATTATGGTATAAATTAACTCTGGGTTGTTGTACGATTGCTCCCACTCAAAAGCTACTTTTGGGGGATGGGGCCAACCCGTGCTACCTGGGTGGCGCTGATGTGCCATATATGTATTGGGGGATACAGGCGGTCCGTTTCTGAATTCTTAGGATCCTGCCAGACATCGCTATGGCCTTATATAAAGTAAAATCTATAATAAGGTGTTGATAATTGGCTAAATGTAAAGGTTCTCATCATGGATCAATTTAATTGATAAAATACAGTGTAACAGTTTATTGGTTTTAATTCTTATGGTCTTGTTTTAAGCATACATTATGATCGCCGTCTTTAGAGTGATAATTGGTTGTGATCACGTAGAAAAATAACGTTAAAATGTCACATGATGACGGAGATTAAGAATTACCAATGCTTAACATATATTTTATCTTTTAAGACTCAGTTTGTCAGAGGAAACGTAGTGGAATGCAAATATGAACCAAGCGTTGCCCTGTTGAAGCCCTGGTACTGTTATATATGACGTCAATGAAACGTCTGGTAAAATCTTCGCCATTATTCTGCTTCGATGCGACATACTCAATTAATGTCTTCTCTGATTTGCCGATATATAGAAAAATTCGACTTCCGGAGTGATCTTGGTACCCTGCCATTCAAGTACCTTACAGCCAGAAATGGCTGTGAAATGTGCCATTGAAATATTATGAAACATTGCATGTCCCATGCGTATTCTTCTTGAAACAATTGGGGAAACTGGCCGTAAGACAGTAATATGTATGTATTTATATCCTACACCATCAACCTACAGGGGCAAATTAATGTGTTTACATTTGAGTGAAAATTGCAACTGGGAAGAGCCAATCTTTATCTGAATCGCATAGTTGAATGTGAAATGTATTTGTGAAAGAGTCGGCATCAAAGCAATCATTTTTTAAGAAATCCAAAGAGATTGAAATTGCAGTTTCATTCGCTTTAACAAAAACATCGAAAATGAATGACTAGATATGTCAACTGCCTGTGTGCAATCGTGACTGGGGAGTACTCAAGATTTTAGAGTCATAAAATTACATATCATTCACATCTCAATTCATAATAAATTCCAGTTATCTGTTTCTCCGGTAGAGAATGTCAGGTTTGTTTTAGTCTACAGTTTATGGCTTGTATTAACAAACTATGGTGGTACGAGGTCAGGGTCATATGAGGACGGGTATCTAGGGAGTCACCAACAGTCAGGGTCATGTGAGGACGGGTGTATAGGGAGTCACTAACAGCCAGGTCATGTGAGGACGGGTGTCTAGGGAGTCACCAACAGCCAGGGTCATGTGAGGACGGGTATCGAGGGAGTCACTAACAGCCAGGGTCATGTGAGGACGGGTGTCTAGGGAGTCACTAACAGTCAGGTCATGTGAGGACGAGTGTCTAGGGAGTCACCAACAGCCAGGGTCATGTGAGGACGGGTGTCTAGGGAGTCACCAACAGTCAGGGTCATGTGAGGACGGGTATCTAGGGAGTCACTAACAGTCAGGGTCATGTGAGGACGGGTGTATAGGGACCTGACTGAAGCAGAACCACAGCTTTAATACGTCTGTAACAAATCATTTCCGATGCATGGACCAGTTTACGACCAAGAAAGTATAGTCAGTGTAAATGATATGACTGCGCATTGATTTGGTGAAACCATAAAGCAAACTTGATTATCCTAAAGGAAAATTCCAGAGTGATCAAATTATATAAAACCGTTTGAGTATGAATTATGGCTACATTTGTCGGGCATCACCTCGAGAAAACCACTTGATGTTGGATTATTGACACACTGACCTGACACCGATTCAGTCGGAATCCGCACAAACACATCTTAAGAAACGTCGGTACGCAAATACGTCTCATAAACGACTCTACACAAACACGTCCCAGGTAACGTCGGTATACAAAGACGTCTTAGGAAATGATCGTATAAAAAGACCTCTCGGGAAACGGCGATTGGAAATAATTTTATTGAAGTATATATTGCCAACTGGTGGTATGAAAAGGTGAAGTGTGGATGTGCCCTCTTCAGGTTGATACACTACATGGTATATAGCTAGAAAGATGTTTAAAATATTCAAGTCAAAGTCAACATCCAAATCATAGTCATCATTTCAGGTAAAATAAACATACCCTCCTGATAGGTGATACTGTTTATGTATAATCGTTAGATGATTTAAAGATTTCTATTTAAACTAAACTGATATGCTTATAAGGAAAAACTGCTTTGGCTATAAAATGATTATCATTGTTATCATATGAAAATCATAATTAACCCCTCCATAATAGTACCAGTGATAACAGGGATGTATTTCACAGGAGGCGCTGATCATCCTAAACCTTGTTTAGTCTGTTTTAACATCATATCTTGTCGTATGCACGTATTTGGCTCACCTTTATTTGACAAGCCATTCTTAAGGTTTCCAAAAACCATTTAGTGCATGTTTAATACTCTTCGGGGAGACGGTCATGATCCAAAGGGACATCGTCTTCTTCGCCGATCTAAAGCTTCAGGAGAGCTCGATTCCTTTGTAAATACCTCTAAGTGTTCTGTATGGTAAACTATACGTAAACAACCTCGGCTTATATACTATTGTCTTCCACAAGGTAACCGGGGACAACCACATTCAGTAGGATTCACGTATTACTGTCTGTCATATACATGTTGTCTGATAATCCAATCAAATCATATTCCCATGGAATCCAGGAATTTAATATATAACTGAGGCGTGTGTTTGACAAGTCTGTTGTACGTGTTCCCATGTTTACGGAGTGGATGGCGTTTGATTCTGACAGTACATTGCTGACATATGAATGAAACAAACACACCAAAGACACCATTGTTCCGACAAGATGTTTTTTTCATGACATTATATTTACATTTGCGTGACATTTTCACTATATAGTCTCTATGAAAGCTGTGTCGTTGATGTACGTTTAAATAACCTGCATAACGCGACAAAATTATCAGCGTATTTGTACAACACAGACCGGAATTCCAATATATCCAATGTAAAAGTCAAAATATTGTTAAAATAAATTTCAACGAGGAATTATTTTGTCTACATCAATTATTATGAAAACATGCCATGTGCGCATTATATTGATAATGAAATGTTAATAAATTAAAATGTACTATTTTGTTTGCAAATCAGCACGCGACCATGTTCCAGCTGTGCCATTTATTGACCAAAAAGTTTGATGACTGATGGGAAGGCGGGAATATTGAATTTTAAATATGATCTTTTAGCGATTGGTTTGGTTTGGTTTATTTTGTTTAACGTCCTATTAACAGCTAAGGTCATTTAAGGATGGCCTCCCGTGCATGTGTGGGAGGCTGCGGTATTTTCGTGTTAAGTCTCCTTGTGATAGGCCGGAACTTTTGCCGATTTATAGTGCTACCTCACTGGAGCATACTGCCGAAGACACCCAGCAGCACACCCCACCCGGTCACATTTTACTGACAACGGGTGAACCAGTCGTCCATCTCCTTATATGCTGAGCGCTAAGCAGGAGTAGCAACGAAAAACTTTTTAAAAAGAAAGGGGAATGTAAATATACGCGTTGAACTGTTTGAACGCCAGAGCAAGTAAACAAATCATCATGTGCTATCGCGCATGTTTGCTTGTGAAGATCTGGCGTTAACATAGATCATGTATACCATACAAAAACATAGATCATGTATACCATACAAAAACATAGATCATGTATACCATACAAAAACATAGATCATGTATACCATACAAAAACATAGATCATGTATACCATACAAAAACATAGATCATGTATACCATACGTTAACATAGATCATGTATACCATACAAAAACATAGATCATGTATACCATACGTTAACATAGATCATGTATACCATACAAAAACATAGATTATGTATACCATACAAAAACATAGATCATGTATACCATACAAAAACATAGATCATGTATACCATACAAAAACATAGATCATGTATACCATACAAAACATAGATCATGTATACCATACAAAAACATAGATCATGTATACCATACGTTAACATAGATCATGTATACCATACAAAAACATAGATCATGTATACCATACAAAAACATAGATCATGTATACCATACAAAAACATAGATCATGTATACCATACAAAAACATAGATCAGGTATACCATACAAAAACATAGATCATGTATACCATACAAAAACATAGATCATGTATACCATACAAAAACAGTTCAATGCTTAATTGAACACAATCGCTATGAGTTATAATATCTGATAACCATTTTCTCCAGTCAACTGTGTCAGCCATATTTATAAAAAAAGTAAGTGTAAACTTTGTCGGCCATAGTTATCAAAAGTAAGTGTAAATTGTGTCAGCTATAGTTATCAAACGTGAGTGTAAACTGTGACAGCCACAGTTATCAAAAGTGAGTGTAAATTGTGTCAGCCATAGTTATCAAAAGTGAGTGTAAACTGTGTCAGCTATAGTTATCAAACGTGAGTGTAAACTGTGACAGCCACAGTTATCAAACGTGAGTGTAAACTGTGTCAGCCATAGTTATCAAAAGTGAGTGTAAACTGTGACAGCCATAGTTATCAAAAGTCAGTGTAAACTGTGTCAGCTATAGTTATCAAACGTGAGTGTAAACTGTGTCAGCCATAGTTATCAAAAGTGAGTGTAAACTGTGTCAGCTATAGTTATCAAAAGTGAGTGTAAACTGTGACAGCCATAGTTAGCAAAGGTGTGTGTAAACTGTGTCAGCCATAGTTATCAAAAGTAAGTGTAAACTGTGTCAGCCATATTGATGAAAAGTAAGTGAAAACTGTGTCAGCTTTAGTTATCAAAAGTGAGTGTAAACTTTGTCGGCCATAGTTATCAAAAGTGAGTGTAAACTGTGTCAGCTATAGTTATTCAAAGTGAGTGTAAACTGTGTCAGCTATAGTTATCAAACGTGAGTGTAAACTGTGTCAGCCATAGTTATCAAAAGTGAGTGTAAACTGTGTCAGCTATAGTTATTCAAAGTGAGTGTAAACTGTGTCAGCTATAGTTATCAAACGTGAGTGTAAACTGTGTCAGCCATAGTTATCAAAAGTGAGTGTAAACTGTGACAGCCATAGTTATCAAAAGTCAGTGTAAACTGTGTCAGCTATAGTTATCAAACGTGAGTGTAAACTGTGTCAGCCATAGTTATCAAAAGTGAGTGTAAACTGTGTCAGCTATAGTTATCAAAAGTGAGTGTAAACTGTGACAGCCATAGTTAGCAAAGGTGTGTGTAAACTGTGTCAGCCATAGTTATCAAAAGTGAGTGTAAACTGTGACAGCCATAGTTATCAAAAGTCAGTGTAAACTGTGTCAGCTATAGTTATCAAAAGTAAGTGTAAACTGTGTCAGCCATATTGATCAAAAGTAAGTGAAAACTGTGTCAGCTATAGTTATCAAAAGTGAGTGTAAACTTTGTCGGCCATAGTTATCAAAAGTGAGTGTAAACTGTGTCAGCTATAGTTATCAAACGTGAGTGTAAACTGTGTCAGCCATAGTTATCAAAAGTGAGTGTAAACTGTGACAGCCATAGTTATCAAAAGTAAGTGTAAACTGTGTCAGCTATAGATATCCAACGTGTGTGTAAACTGTGTCAGCCATAGTTATCAAAAGTAAGTGTAAACTGTGACAGCCATAGTTATCAAAAGTAAGTGTAAACTGTGTCAGCTATAGATATCCAACGTGAGTGTAAACTGTGACAGCCATAGTTATCAAAAGTGAGTGTAAACTGTGTCAGCTATAGTTATCAAACGTGAGTGTAAACTGTGTCAGCCATAGTTATCAAAAGTGAGTGTAAACTGTGACAGCCATAGTTATCAAAAGTAAGTGTAAACTGTGTCAGCTATAGATATCCAACGTGTGTGTAAACTGTGTCAGCCATAGTTATCAAAAGTAAGTGTAAACTGTGACAGCCATAGTTATCAAAAGTAAGTGTAAACTGTGTCAGCTATAGATATCCAACGTGAGTGTAAACTGTGACAGCCATAGTTATCAAAAGTGTGTGTAAACTGTGTCAGCCATAGTTATCAAAAGTAAGTGTAAACTGTGACAGCCATAGTTATCAAAAGTAAGTGTAAATTGTGTCAGCTATAGTTATCAAAAGTCAGTGTAAACTGTGTCAGCTATAGTTATTAAACGTGAGTGTAAACTGTGTCAGCTATAGTTATCAAACGTGAGTGTAAACTGTGTCAGCTATAGTTATCAAACGTGAGTGTAAACTGTGTCAGCCATAGTTATTAAACGTGAGTGTAAACTGTGTCAGCTATAGTTATCAAAAGTGAGTGTAAACTGTGTCAGCTATAGTTATCAAAAGTGAGTGTAAACTGTGTCAGCCATAGTTAGCAAAGGTGTGTGTAAACTGTGTCAGCCATAGTTATCAAAAGTGAGTGTAAACTGTGTCAGCCATAGTTATCAAAAGCGAGTGTAAACTGTGTCAGCTTTAGTTATCAAAAGTGAGTGTAAACTGTGTCAGCTTTAGTTATCAAAAGTGAGTGTAAACTGTGTCAGCCATAGTTATCAAAAGTAAGTGTAAACTGTGTCAGCCATAGTTATCAAAAGTAAGTGTAAACTGTGTCAACTATAGATATCCAACGTGTGTGTAAACTGTGTCAGCCATAGTTATCAAAAGTGAGTGTAAACTGTGACAGCCATAGTTATCAAAAGTGAGTGTAAACTGTGACAGCCATAGTTATCAAAAGTGAGTGTATACTGTGTCAGCCATAGTTATCAAAAGCGAGTGTAAACTGTGTCAGCCATAGTTATCAAAAGTGAGTGTAAACTGTGTCAGCCATAGTTATCAAAAGTGAGTGTAAACTGTGTCAGCTATAGTTATCAAAAGTGAGTGTAAACTGTGTCAGCCATATTTATCAAAAGTGAGTGTAAACTTTGTCGGCCATAGTTATCAAAAGTAAGTGTAAACTGTGTCAGCCATAGTTATCAAAAGTAAGTGTAAACTGTGTCAGCCATAGTTATCAAAAGTGAGTGTATACTGTGTCAGCCATAGTTATCAAAAGCGAGTGTAAACTGTGTCAGCTTTAGTTATCAAAAGTGAGTGTAAACTGTGTCAGCCATAGTTATCAAAAGTGAGTGTAAACTGTGTCAGCTTTAGTTATCAAAAGTGAGTGTAAACTGTGTCAGCCATAGTTATCAAAACTGAGTGTAAACTGTGTCAGCCATAGTTATCAAAAGTGAGTGTAAACTGTGTCAGCCATAGTTATCAAAAGCGAGTGTAAACTGTGTCAGCTTTAGTTATCAAAAGTGAGTGTAAACTGTGTCAGCTTTAGTTATCAAAAGTGAGTGTAAACTGTGTCAGCCATAGTTATCAAAAGTAAGTGTAAACTGTGTCAGCCATAGTTATCAAAAGTAAGTGTAAACTGTGTCAACTATAGATATCCAACGTGTGTGTAAACTGTGTCAGCCATAGTTATCAAAAGTGAGTGTAAACTGTGACAGCCATAGTTATCAAAAGTGAGTGTAAACTGTGACAGCCATAGTTATCAAAAGTCAGTGTAAACTGTGTCAGCTATAGTTATCAAACGTGAGTGTAAACTGTGTCAGCTTTAGTTATCAAACGTGAGTGTAAACTGTGTCAGCCATAGTTATCAAAAGTCAGTGTAAACTGTGTCAGCTATAGTTATCAAACGTGAGTGTAAACTGTGTCAGCTATAGTTATCAAAAGTGAGTGTAAACTGTGTCAGCTATAGTTATCAAACGTGAGTGTAAACTGTGTCAGCTTTAGTTATCAAAAGTGAGTGTAAACTTTGTCGGCCATAGTTATCAAAAGTCAGTGTAAACTGTGTCAGCTATAGTTATCAAACGTGAGTGTAAACTGTGTCAGCTATAGTTATCAAAAGTGAGTGTAAACTGTGACAGCCATAGTTATCAAAAGTGAGTGTATACTGTGTCAGCCATAGTTATCAAAAGTGAGTGTAAACTGTGTCAGCCATAGTTATCCAAAGTGAGTGTAAACTGTGTCAGCCATAGTTATCAAAAGTGAGTGTAAACTGTGTCAGCCATAGGTATCAAAAGTGAGTGTAAACTGTGTCAGCTATAGTTATCAAAAGTCAGTGTAAACTGTGACAGCCATAGTTATCAAAAGTGAGTGTAAACTGTGTCAGCCATAGTTATCAAAAGTCAGTGTAAACTGTGACAGCCATAGTTATCAAAAGTAAGTGTAAACTGTGTCAGCCATAGTTATCAAAAGTGAGTGTAAACTGTGTCAGCCATAGTTATCAAAAGTGAGTGTAAACCGTGTCAGTTATAGTTATCAAAAGTGAATGTAAACTGTGTCAGCTATAGATTTGTTTTTACTTTTGACATTTTTATTCATATTTTCCACATAAAGTAATTACATGATACAGAAAGAAACAAAGACAACTTTCACACACACTTGCATACACAGACTGTATATATATATATATATATAACTCGAATACAGAGTATGTAGCTTAGCTATAATCAATTCTTTCTGTCTATTGATCAAAAAGATTACGAAAAAGCCTCCATTTGTGAGTGAATAAAGTGTACCTACCATTTATGGTTGATGTATATTTTTCCATATTGTAATAGTCCACAAGTATTCTCTTTACACGGTGGCCGAGTGGTTAAGGTGTACCGACACTTTATCACTAGCCCTCCACCTCTGGGTTGCGAGTTCGAAACCTACGTTGGGCAGTTGCCAGGTACTAACCGTAGGCCGATGGTTTTTCTCCGGGTACTCCGGCTTTCCTCCACCTCCAAAACCTGGCACGTCCTTAAATGACCCTGGCTGTTAATAGGACGTTAAACAAAAACAAACCAAACTCTTTACACTTTCAAACATGAGTTGTTCCCCTTTAACACGCTGTTTATAGATATATTGTTTAACAATGAGTATAATCAGGCTATGTATGTCAAATTGTTTACCTATTTTTCCAAACAATGTTTTTTTTTTGACAGATTAAAACATATAAAAGTTTTTTGAAATATCCAATTCTCAAGTAATATCCACAGCCTCTCAACGTGTTCACATTCATAAAACATATGTAAAAGTGTTTCAACTTCTTCTTTACAAAATGTAGAAGATGGATCATCATATATATTTATCTTAGTAAGGTAGTCATTTGTTGCCAATATTCTATGTATACGCCTGTATTGGAGCCATTTCAAAGAGACATCATTCGTTGTTTTAAACACTGTTATTTGATTTTTTTGTAGTTTAATTTCACTAGTTTCTAATATATTGGACCATTTTTCAATGTACTTTGGATTAAACTTGAGTCTAGAAATAAAAATGCCGTACATATCTGTACAGACTTTCTTGTTTTTTTTTTATAATAGCTTCCAAATAGATTGTGTCAGTTATAGTAATCATTGTCTATGTTTGTGTTGTGTTTTTCACTATTTTTTTTTCTTTTTTTAATTTCCTATGTCGTCATGCTTAACCCAGATAATTAGATACCCAGGTATTTGAAAAAGTCTTTTATAGAATGTTCGTCATATCCATATATGGAGTTACCTTGTGTTCGCGGTGTGGGTGTGAATGGCGCACGAGTATTACGTCTTTAGCTCGTAACAAACTGTCAAGAAAAAACATTGAAAGTTGGTGGGAGAACATAACTTTGAGTGGATGATGTTTTATAACTGTGACGAATAGTATTTGAAAATATTGTGAACAACAGGAAATTAACACTCCCGGTTTCTTACTCCTACGGTGGTATATAACCTGGTAAATATCCCTCTGTACAATATATATGAACTACTACACTGAAAACAAAACCTTCCCCACCATGCTAAGGTGTGGAATTTCAGTCAGATGAAACTACCGTAAATTGGGATATATTGGTGGCGGTATACATTGTCAGTGGGGTTCAACATGTTAATTTCCCATAAGGGTTGGCCAAAAGAACTTTTTACACTTACAGACGACTCACTGATACAATGCTTTCTGACATCAAAATTGGTTCCCTTGGCTATACATTTAACCCAAATAAATCGATGATGCACTTGTTACTAATTACGTAACTTAATTACTTAACTAGGAACGCAGTGTGTCGCAAAACAGATATGAAATTATCATTTATCTTAACGAAATAGGAAAATTTGAACCATAAACTAAATACCAAAATACTAAAACAGTAAGTACACCGCCATTCTCGTTATTCTTATAACATTACGTTTTACATTTTCTTAAAGTGAATAGCATCTATATCCATGATTTAAAATACAATATTAAATCGCTTCTATCATTGAACATTTTCATCTGGTTGGTTATGTAAATGGAATAGATATAGCACAACTAATATAATATTTAATAGTTTTCATGACTACACTGTCGCTTTCATCGGACTAATGACCAATGTTTTAATTACGGGATGAAATGTTTTCGATCTACTGGAAACTGACACGTTAAAATGAGTTGGACACTGTTTCCACAGCAGTATAACAGTAGGGCATCCCCGTAGTTTGGAGTGTTAATACCAGTACAGTATCAAAAGAGAATCTTTTTGGGTTTGTGAACAGATAACAGGCATTTCAATAAATGCTCAATTTTCGACAACCAAAGTGTTTGTTGTTCTATTGCAAAAAATCATAGCAGAGTAATTGTGTGATTAATGAATTCGTTACAACATGTAAAATACGATGGTATAAACGATGCACGTTGCGAAGTGGTCTTTAGGAGTGACACTAAAAAACCAGGAAATCTGCTAGAAACATAAGACATCCCCAGCACAATTGGTTGCGTGATAAAAGCGGATGGTAATGACTTTAATCTGATCAAGAGATTAGAATGAGTGTGAAGTGTTTCAAGAATGATCAGGATTAAAAGAATATCAAACCGTTGGTGTTGATGACGATATGTGGCGTAACATTCCATTATTACCCATAGAAGACATATTTTATGTCCAGTCTTCCCACACCAAATACGCAATATGTATTAAGAGTTTCAATGAAACCTCGACCAGTTTGCCCAGGGAGCAAAAACCCAAATCATCTCTCATCACAAGTTGTGGTGTCCTTGGTTCTCAGGTAATTGATCCCATCATCTCATAGGGGGAATTACCCTAACGTTGAAATTGGCTCTGATGAAAGAGAAATGTTGACTTCTGTGTTACCTTACACATCAACGGAAATCATCAATGGTGTTTTGGAGATATCACATCGGCTATCAATGCAGTATATTTCCTTTACTTCGTGCTTCTCGTTCTCCGTGCTTAAAACGTTGGCACACTCAACATGACGACCTACATTTAACCTTGACAGATCCGTAACTAAATCCGGATGGGTTTTTGAGTCACATCAAGGACGATTCAAGTAATGATTGCTATTTCAAAACTTGCCTCTAACTATTTCTTTGATGTCATCAAGGCACTCTTTACAATAGTAATAGTCTGTATTAATGTAATCCGAAGACCCGTATATCTTAGACCTCCACAGAGAGACGCGATGTGGAGACAAAGGAGAAGTGCGCCTTAGTGTTCACACCACCTTAGCTCGGCGTGTGAAAGATGAGCGAGATCTTACCACAAGGGCCAACTCACTATTTGTCCCACTAGATGCGACTGCGAATAATTGTGACTTTTCAAAATTAGACACGGAATACCTTCGGACAATATCATGTGGCACATACCAAATAACACTGGTCGCTGGCTGGATAGTGACTATGAGATCTCGATCTATCGGCTCTCGCGGGACATTACATGATGTCAGATCCATGGAAGGCATGAGAGTAGTGTAACGTACAACGTTTGGACCCTGTATGATAACTCCGACACCATTTATCCCATAAAGGATTATTATTGCCGGTGTAATACTGGACAGACAACCACTCGGGGTAGGTGCTCACGTAGCCAGTATCATATACTTTTAAAGAAGCTTACATTTTGTACGTGCATTTGGAAACCGGCAAGCCTTTGCGTTCAAAAGTCAAAAGGTTTAAGAGAGACCTAAAGTAATGTAGATTTCGCTACCAACTGTCATCTTCCAAGTATTAGGTATGGTAGACTTGGACAATTAGAACTGCGATGTGGACCATCACTGACATGGCAAATCAGATTCTAGGACGAGGAAGCCACACTGGATTCAAGATGAGATGGTTTAATGTGTAAACCAACATCAATCTATAATGTAGCGTTCTTGTCAGAAATTTGATTTAGTAATTGAGAGAACATTTAATGTTTGTGGTTTATCAAGGAACGGCCATTTTGAAAGTGGTTTGGTTTGGTTTGGATTATTTTATTTAACGTCCTATTGACAGCTAACGTCATTTAAGGTCGGCCTCCCCTGCGTGCGACATGCATGCGTGTGGTGAGTGCGTATGTGTGTTTTGAGAGGCTGCGGTATGTTCGTGTTAAGTCTCCTTGTGATAGGCCGGAACTTTTGCCGATATATAGTGCTACCTCACTGAAGCATACTGCCGAAGACACCCAGCAGGACACAAGTGGACATTTCAGTTTATTATGTTATTAGTGTAGGTGACAGTCCCTGTTTACTAATAAAACAAAGTTTAAACATTGTATTTCAGGTAATTTCACAATATTTCAATGCATAACAGATTTCTCCTTTGCTCACTTTTCTTTTAGAAATTACATTTTCCTGTCCCGTTTTTCTGTACACCTTGATAGCAGCACTCCTGGTATCGCCAATGCGGCAGTGCGACATGCCCGAAATCAGCCACCGTAGTTCATCAAAAAGCATTATATGTGTCGGTACTGGTTCTTGGTGTCTGTAAAACACTACATGTTTCGGTACTCGTTCTACGTGTTTAAAAAACATTCTATATGTCGTTAACGGTTCTTGGTGTTCATATAGGATTCTATGTGTCGGTACTAATTCTTGGTGTTCATAAAACATTGTATGTGTCGGTACTAATTATTGGTGTTCATAAAACATTCTATATGTCGGTACTAATTCTTGGTGTTCATAAAACATTGCATGTGTCGGTACTAATTCTTGGTGTTCATAAAACATTGTATGTGTCGGTACTAATTCTTGGTGTTCATAAAACATTGTATGTGTCGGTACTAATTCTTGGTGTTCATAAAACATTGCATGTGTCGGTACTAATTCTTGGTGTTCATAAACATTCTATATGTCGGTACTAATACTTGGTGTTTATAATACATTCTATATGTCGGTACTAATTATTGGTGTTCATAAAACATTGTATGTGTCGGTACTAATTTTTTGGTGTTCATAAAACATTCTATGCGTCGGTACTAATTCTTGGTGTTCATAAAACATTGCATATGTCGGTACTAATTCTTGGTGTTCATAAAACATTCTATATGTCGGTACTAATACTTGGTGTTCATAAAACATTGTATGTGTCGGTACTAATTCTTGATGTTCATAAATCATTCTAAATGTCGGTACTAATTCTTTGTGTTCATAAAACATTCTATATGTCGGTAATAATTCTTGATGTTCATAAATCATTCTAAATGTCGGTACTAATTCTTTGTGTTTATAAAACATTCCATATGTCGGTACTAATTCTTGGTGTTTATAAAACATTCCAAATGTCGGTACTAATTCTTGATGTTCATAAAACATTCAATATGTCGGTACTAATTCTTGGTGTTCATATAACATTCCATATGTCGGTACTAATTCTTGGTGTTTATAAAACATTCTATATGTCGGTACTAATTCTTGATGTTCATAAAACATTCTAAATGTCGGTACTAATTCTTGGTGTTCATAAAACATCCTATATGTCGGTACTAATTCACGGTGTTCATAAAACATTGCATATGTCGGTACTAATTCTTGATGTTCATAAATCATTCTAAATGTCGGTACTAATTCTTTGTGTTCATAAAACATTATATATGTCGGTACTAATTCTTGATGTTCATAAAACATTCCATATGTCGGTACTAATTCTTTGTGTTCATAAAACATTCTATATGTCGGTACTAATTCTTGGTGTTTATAAAACATTCCATGTGTCGGTACCAATTCTTGGTGCTCATAAAACATTCTATATGTCGGTACTAATTCACGGTGTTTATAAAACATTACACATGTCGGTACCTTCTCCTAGTGAGCCTTTCCTGATATCTCCTATTGTAGTTTTGATGTCGGTACTAGAACGGTTTTCCTTGGAAGGCCATATATCTGAGCCGATTTAGCGTTCATTATTGTCATAGCCATACGTGGCATCTACTTGTAGTCGTAAACAACTCTTCTGTACACAGTTCCCCCAGGATTGACGCTTTGAGCAAACAATCGTGACTATTCCTTCAGTGATGGTTCCACGATGTCTGCAGCAACGTTAATATGTACGAACTATCGGAGTTTGAGTTATGTTTGGCCATCTGTTAAAAACATTCTACATTGTAATATCTTTTTTGTTTTGTTTGGTACCAATCGCCATTTAAGTGAGATATGTTGTATTTTAGGTACAAAGTATTCTGTCCACATATCATGTCAAATAATTCAATTATATAAAAGAACACCATTACTCTTGTTGACAGTCATCCCCTACGGTTCCTAGGAAACACAAGATCTATTTCGACTTTTGGGATGTTTTTCTCTGTCAGATTGCTTCAACGGACATGATATGTGATTTATTCTCGTCAGCGGGAATACGTCTCAACCGTCCCGTCATCTTAACGATACAAATCTATTTGGAGTCAAAACGTAAATTTTCATCAATAAAGCTCCAATCAGACAGAAACATTTCAAATTTCAGAAATATAGTTTACATCATGTATATTTATTGCTGGGAAATCAGTTAACATCTGACAGTTTACTGTTTTTAAAAGTAATATGTATTTTGAGATCAATACTTTATAGAAGCAATAGAGTAAGCGATGCAAGTGATAAGTTCAAATGTCAGAGTTGATCATTCCTCCCCCGCAGTCATATAATTGTACCCTGCGCTAATAAAATTGTACAATGATTTTGGAACTTTGTCAAAAATCAATTCTGAGAAGAGAGAAAATCTTGTTTCGACGCATGTACAGAATAATTCAAGGCCTATAAAACATGGCTAAGATTCGAAAGACAAGTCTAGGATACATGTACCAAATGGTGAACATGGAAATCACATTTGATCCCACAACCCCTACTTATGTAACGATATCGTATCCAACACAGCCTACTTATGTAACGATATCGTGTCCAACACAGCCTACTTATGTAACGATATCGTGTCTAACACATCCTACTTATGTAACGATATCGTATCCAACACAACCTACTTATATAACGATATCGTATCCAACATAACCTACTTATATAACGATATCGTATCCAACACAACCTACTTATGTAACGATATCGTATCCAACATAACCTACTTATATAACGATATCGTATCCAACACAACCTACTTATGTAACGATATCGTATCCAACATAACCTACTTATATAACGATATCGTATCCAACATAACCTACTTATATAACGATATAGTATCCAACACAGCCTACTTATGTAACGATATCGTATCCAACCCAACCTACTGATGTAACGATATCGTGTCCAACACAGCCTACTTATGTAACGAAATCGTATCTAACACAACCTATTTATGTAACGATATCGTATCCAACACAACCTACTTATGTAACGATACCGTGTCAAACACAACCTATTTATGTAACGATATCGTATCCAACACAACCTACTTATATAACGATATCGTGTCCAACACAACCTACTTATATAACGATATCTTATCCAACCCAACCTACTTATGTAACGATATCGTATCTAACACAGCCTATTTATGTAACGATATCGTGTCCAACACAACCTACTTATGTAACGATATCGTACCCAACCCAGCCTACTTATATAACGATATCGTGTCCAACACAGCCTACTTATATAACGAAATCGTATCCAACACAACCTACTTATATAACGATATGGTGTCCAACACAGCCTACTTATGTAACCAAATCGTATCCAACCCAACCTACTTATGTAACGATATCGTATCCAACACAACCTACTTATGTAACGACATCGTGTCAAACACAACCTACTTACATGTATATAACGATATCGTGTCCAACACAGCCTATTTATGTAACGATATCGTGTCTAACACCAGCTACATTTGTATTTATGTAACGATATCGTGTCAAACACAGCCTAGTTATGTAACGATACCATATCCAACACAACCTACTTATGTAACGAAATCGTATCCAACACAACCTACTTATGTAACGATATCGTGTCCAACACAACCTACTTATGTAACGATATCGTATCCAACACAACCTACTTATGTAACGATATCGTGTCAAACACAACCTACTTATGTAACGATATCGTATCCAACACAACCTACTCATGTAACGATATCGTGTCCAACACCACCTACTTATGTAACGATATCGTGTCCAACACAACCTACTTATGTAACGAAATCGTATCCAACACAACCTACTTATGTAACGATATCGTGTCCAACACAGCCTACTTATATAACGAAATCGTGTCCAACACCACCTACTTATGTAACGATATCGTGTCCAACACAGCCTACTTATGTAACGAAATCGTGTCCAACACAACCTACTTATGTAACGATATCGTATCCAACACAACCTAATCATGTAACGATATCGTATCTAACATAGCCTACTTATGTAACGATATCGTGTCCAACACAGCCTACTTATGTAACGATATCGTATCCAACAAAACCTACTTATTTTACGATATCGTGTCCAACACAACCTACTTATGTAACGATATCGTATCCAACCCAACCTACTTATGTAACGATATCGTATCCAACAAAACCTACTTATGTAACGATATCGTATCCAACACAACCTACTTATATAACGATATCGTATCCAACACAGCCTACTTATATAACGATATCGTATCCAACACAGCCTACTTATATAATGATATCGTGTCCAACCCAACCTACTTATATAACGATATCGTATCCAACACAACCTACTTATATAACGATATCGTATCCAACACAACCTACTTATGTAACGATATCGTATCCAACATAACCTACTTATATAACGATATCGTATCCAACATAACCTACTTATATAACGATATAGTATCCAACACAGCCTACTTATGTAACGATATCGTATCCAACCCAACCTACTGATGTAACGATATCGTGTCCAACACAGCCTACTTATGTAACGAAATCGTATCTAACACAACCTATTTATGTAACGATATCGTATCCAACACCACCTACTTATGTAACGATACCGTGTCAAACACAACCTATTTATGTAACGATATCGTATCCAACACAACCTACTTATATAACGATATCGTGTCCAACACAACCTACTTATATAACGATATCTTATCCAACCCAACCTACTTATGTAACGATATCGTATCTAACACAGCCTATTTATGTAACGATATCGTGTCCAACACAACCTACTTATGTAACGATATCGTACCCAACCCAGCCTACTTATATAACGATATCGTGTCCAACACAGCCTACTTATATAACGAAATCGTATCCAACACAACCTACTTATATAACGATATGGTGTCCAACACAGCCTACTTATGTAACCAAATCGTATCCAACCCAACCTACTTATGTAACGATATCGTATCCAACACAACCTACTTATGTAACGACATCGTGTCAAACACAACCTACTTACATGTATATAACGATATCGTGTCCAACACAGCCTATTTATGTAACGATATCGTGTCTAACACCACCTACATTTGTATTTATGTAACGATATCGTGTCAAACACAGCCTAGTTATGTAACGATACCATATCCAACACAACCTACTTATGTAACGAAATCGTATCCAACACAACCTACTTATGTAACGATATCGTGTCCAACACAACCTACTTATGTAACGAAATCGTATCCAACACAACCTACTTATGTAACGATATCGTGTCAAACACAACCTACTTATGTAACGATATCGTATCCAACACAACCTACTCATGTAACGATATCGTGTCCAACTCCACCTACTTATGTAACGATATCGTGTCCAACACAACCTACTTATGTAACGAAATCGTATCCAACACAACCTACTTATGTAACGATATCGTGTCCAACACAGCCTACTTATATAACGAAATCGTGTCCAACACCACCTACTTATGTAACGATATCGTGTCCAACACAGCCTACTTATGTAACGAAATCTTGTCCAACACAACCTACTTATGTAACGATATCGTATCCAACACAACCTAATCATGTAACGATATCGTATCTAACATAGCCTACTTATGTAACGATATCGTGTCCAACACAGCCTACAGTACTTATGTAACGATATCGTATCCAGCAAAACCTACTTATGTTACGATATCGTGTCCAACACAACCTACTTATGTAACGATATCGTATCCAACCCAACCTACTTATGTAACGATATCGTATCCAACAAAACCTACTTATGTAACGATATCGTATCCAACACAACCTACTTATATAACGATATCGTATCCAACACAGCCTACTTATATAACGATATCGTATCCAACACAGCCTACTTATATAATGATATCGTGTCCAACCCAACCTACTTATATAACGATATCGTATCCAACACAACCTACTTATATAACGATATCGTGTCCTACACAACCTACTTATATAACAATATGGTGTCCAACACAACCTACTTATATAACGATATCCTGTCCAACACAACCTACTTATGTAACGATATCGTGTCCAACACAGCCTACTTATGTAACCAAATCGTATCCAACCCAACGTACTTATGTAACGATATCGTATCCAACACAACCTACTTATGTAACGATATCGTGTCTAACACCACCTACATTTGTATTAATGTAACGATACCATATCCAACGATATCGTATCCAACACAACCTACTCATGTAACGATATCGTGTCCAACACCACCTACTTATGTAACGATATCGTGTCCAACACAACCTACTTATGTAACGAAATCGTATCCAACACAACCTACTTATGTAACGATATCGTGTCCAACACAGCCTACTTATGTAACGAAATCGTATCCAACACAACCTACTTATGTAACGAAATCGTGTCCAACACAACCTACTTATGTAACGAAATCGTATCCAACACAACCTACTTATGTAACGAAATCGTATCCAACACAACCTACTTATGTAACGATATCGTGTCCAACACAACCTACTTATGTAACGAAATCGTATCCAACACAACCTACTTATGTAACGATATCGTGTCCAACACAGCCTACTTATGTAACGAAATCGTATCCAACACAACCTACTTATGTAACGAAATCGTATCCAACACAACCTACTTATGTAACGAAATCGTGTCCAACACCACCTACTTATATAACGAAATCGTATCCAACACAACCTACTTATGTAACGATATCGTGTCCAACACAGCCTACTTATGTAACGATATCGTGTCCAACACAACCTACTTATGTAACGATATTGTATCCAACACAACCTTCTTATGTAACGAAATCGTATCCAACACAGCCTACTTATATAACGAAATCGTATCCAACACAACCTACTTATGTAACGATATCGTGTCCAACACAGCCTACTTATGTAACGAAATCGTGTCCAACATTACCTACTTATGTAACGATATCGTATCCAACACAACCTACTTATGTAACGATATCGTGTCCAACACAGCCTACTTATATAACGATATCCTGTCCAACACAACCTACTTATGTAACGATATCGTGTCCAACACAGCCTACTTATGTAACCAAATCGTATCCAACCCAACGTACTTATGTAACGATATCGTATCCAACACAACCTACTTATGTAACGATATCGTGTCTAACACATCCTACTTATGTAACGATATCGTATCCAACACAACCTACTTATGTAACGATATCGTGTCTAACACCACCTACATTTGTATTAATGTAACGATACCATATCCAACGATATCGTATCCAACACAACCTACTCATGTAACGATATCGTGTCCAACACCACCTACTTATGTAACGATATCGTGTCCAACACAACCTACTTATGTAACGAAATCGTATCCAACACAACCTACTTATGTAACGATATCGTGTCCAACACAGCCTACTTATGTAACGAAATCGTATCCAACACAACCTACTTATGTAACGAAATCGTGTCCAACACAACCTACTTATGTAACGAAATCGTATCCAACACAACCTACTTATGTAACGAAATCGTATCCAACACAACCTACTTATGTAACGATATCGTGTCCAACACAACCTACTTATGTAACGAAATCGTATCCAACACAACCTACTTATGTAACGATATCGTGTCCAACACAGCCTACTTATGTAACGAAATCGTATCCAACACAACCTACTTATGTAACGAAATCGTATCCAACACAACCTACTTATGTAACGAAATCGTGTCCAACACAACCTACTTATGTAACGATATCGTGTCCAACACAGCCTACTTATGTAACGAAATCGTGTCCAACACAACCTACTTATGTAACGATATCGTGTCCAACACAGCCTACTTATGTAACGATATCGTATCCAACACAACCTACTTATATAACGAAATCGTATCCAACACAACCTACTTATGTAACGATATCGTGTCCAACACAGCCTACTTATGTAACGAAATCGTGTCCAACACAACCTACTTATGTAACGATATTGTATCCAACACAACCTTCTTATGTAACGAAATCGTATCCAACACAGCCTACTTATATAACGAAATCGTATCCAACACAACCTACTTATGTAACGATATCGTGTCCAACACAGCCTACTTATGTAACGAAATCGTGTCCAACATTACCTACTTATGTAACGATATCGTATCCAACACAACCTACTTATGTAACGATATCGTGTCCAACACAGCCTACTTATGTAACGATATCGTGTCCAACACAACCTATTTATGTAACGATATCGTATCCAAGAAAACCTACTTATGTTACGATATCGTGTCCAACACCACCTACTTATATAACGATATCGTATCCAACCCAACCTATTTATGAAACGATATCGTGTCCAACACCACCTGCATTTGTATTTATGTAACGATATCGTGTCAAACACAGCCTACCTATGTAACGATACCATATCCAACACAACCTACTGATGTAACGACATCGTGTCAAACACAACCTACTCATGTAACGAAATCGTATCCAACACAACCTACTTATGTAACGATATCGTGTCCAACACAACCTACTTATGTAACGATATCGTGTCCAACACAACCTACTTATGTAACGATATCGTGTCCAACATTACCTTTCAATAAACGGATATATATAAGTTACTACAACTTGTATCCGGATCCTGTTCTTTCGTACTGTACTATGTGTTGTTATAAAGTTAATGTTAAATAATGAATGAAATAATGTTTACATCAAACACCTCCTAGTCCGCAATTGTCTTTAGGTTATAGAACTACAAACACGGCAGACATCTCTTTTTTTCTCAATTTCCCCATTTTTCATCTATACAAACTTGTATTACATTGCTCACTTATCTATTCTCCCACTTGGGACCGTTTACTAAATGTGTCATAAAAGGAGACGGATTAATGTAAGTTTTATACTTGTTTCGAATCCCATTCAAATTATGATTGTGTGATTGTGTATTGTATATGTATGAATTGAATGAATAAAAAATAATGAAATATTAAATTCAGAAAGACTTCCAGCTACCGTTGGATTGTCATATAAATGGTCCTGACTTGTCTTATTTGAAAGTAATAAAGTATTTATCAAGATCTAGTTTTTGAATATTTATTAGAAACTTAATACATTTTATAATATCACTACGTCTTATTTGCACATGTCAGCAAGCACACGTGTATTCAAATCCGGTCACAATCCCGCCCCTGTCACACGAATTGTTGGATATGGTATTTATTCCACTCTCGTTAGTTATTTATCAAAGGCTACAAAAGACACAAATTTAACCGTGAGTGTCGTTGTATAAGTATTACGGGTGTCATGA